>NC_057397.1:17609054-17660095 GCF_019320065.1 Cervus canadensis | reverse complement strand
AATAAAAAACTGGAGAGGGAGAAGGAAATCTGAAAGGTCATATATTAAGTTCACAGAACATTTATCAAGTAATCAAAGTCTGGATTCAATACTATGGGAAATATAAATAGAAACTTAAAACTCTGCCCCACTAGTCTTTCATTAAACATGTTGTCAGAGCAGGTCCTGGGACCACATTGTCCTGTATGTTCTGAGTGTTCATTCTTTGTTACAGCAACCTGAAAAAAATTCTTAAGAACTTTCAGAGGAGGGCAAGATTCTAACGATCATCTAGTCCAGGGTTCCTCATTCGCAACATTATAGACATTTTAGGCCAGATAATTCTTAGTGGGAGGGGCTGCCATGTGCACTAAGACGCTTGGCGGTATCTCTGATCTCTACCCACCAGAAGCCAGTAACATCTACTCAGTTTGATGACTTAAAACATCTCCAATAACCGTCCAGTGTCTCTTGAGGGAGGCAAAACTGCCCTCCACTGAGAATCACAAAAATAAAAACTTTAAACTAGAGAAAGTTAGCTAACTAACAAAACAACAAAAAAAAGGAGGCCACAGAACCATTTTTTTTCATACCATTTTTAAGAGAAAATAACTACTACATTTCAAGAGCTAGAGCAGATAACTTATACTGCTGCTATATGTGATAATATCACAAATTCTAGTCCCCAGAGACTAGTCACCAGGAATCCATATGATGCATATCTGAGTTGTACTTTTAAAATTATACCCAGATATACAGTTAAGTCAGATTTTTATCAAGTCAACTGACACTCAGAACAATGCAAATGAGTAAAATAGACACCATGAATGACATGACTGACATTCAGTTCAATTCAGTCGCTCAGTCGCGTCCGACTCTTTGTGACCCCATGAATCACAGCACGCCAGGCCTCCCTGTCCATCACAAACTCCCGGAGTTTACTCAAACTCATGCCCATTGAGTTGGTGATGCCATCCAGCCATCTCATCCTCTGTCGTCCCCTTCTCCTCCTGCCCTCAATCCCTCCCAGCATCAGGGTCTTTTCCAATGAGTCAACTCTTTGCATCAGGTGGCCAAAGTATTGGAGTTTCAGCTTCAGCATCACTCCTTCCAATGAACACCCAGGACTGATCTCCTTCAGGATGGACTGGTTGGATCTCCTTGCAGTCCAGAGGGACTCTCAAGAGCCTTCTCCAACACTCAATAGTTATAAAAGCATCAATTTTTCGGCGCTCAGCTTTCCTTCACCGTCCAACCTCACATCCATACAAACCAACCGAAAGAACCATAGCCTTGATACAGACGGATCTTTTGTTGGCAAAAGTTATGTCTGCTGCTTTTAATATGCATCTAGGTTGGTCCCATAACTTTCCTTCAAGATAAGCGTCTTTTAATTTCAATGGCTGCAGTCACCTAATCTGCAGTGATTTGGGAGCCCAAAAAAATAAAGTCAGCCACTGTTTCCACTGTTTCCCCATCTATTTTCCATGAAGTGATGGGACCCAATGCCATGATCTTAGTTTTCTGAATGTTGAGCCTTAAGCCAACTTTTTCACTCTCCTCTTTCACTTTCATCAAGAGGCTTTTTAGTTCCTCTTCACTTTCTGCCATAAGGGTGGTGTCATCTGCATATCTGAGGTTATTGATATGTCTCCAGGCAATCTTGATTCCAGCTTGTGCTTCCTCCAGCCCAGCGTTTCTCATGATGTGCTCTGCATATAAGTTAAATAAGCAGGGTGACAATATACAGCCTTGATGTACTCCTTTTCCTATCTGGAACCAGTCTGTTGTTCCATGTCCAGTTCTAACTGTTGCTTTCTGACCTGAATATAGGTTTCTCAAGAGGTGGGTCAGGTCGTCTAGTATTCCCATCTCTTTCAGAATTTTTCACAGTTTATTGTGATCCACAGAGTCAAAGGCTTTGGCATAGTCAATAAAGCAGAAATATGTTTTTCTGGAACTCTCTTGCTTTTTCGATGATCCAGCAGATGTTGGCAATTTAATCTCTGGTTCCTCTGCCTTTTCAAAAACCAGCTTGAACATCTGGAAGTTCATGGTTCACATATTGCTGAAGCCTGGCTTGGAGAATTTTGAGCATTACATTACTAGCATGTGAGATGAGTGCAAGCTTGCAGCAGTTCGAGCAGTCTTTGGCATTGCCTTTCTTTGGGATTGGAATGAAAACTGGCCTTTTCCAGTCCTGTGGCCACTGCTGAGTTTTCCAAATTTGCTGGCATATTGAGTGCAGCACTTTGACCGCATCATCTTTCAGGATTTGAAATAGCTCAACTGGAATTCCATCACCTCCACTAGCTTTGTTCATAGTGATGCTTTCTAAGGCCCACCTGACTTCACATTCCAGGATGTCTGGCTCTAGGTGAGTGATCACACCATCGTGATTATCTAGGTCGTGAACTATCACGGCCCAGGGAGTATCAAATAGTGAGAACTCTCGCAAGGAAACCACTTGAATACAAGACCTGGCATCAGTCTTGTATTCAAGACTGTATTCAATACAAGACCCAACCACCAGTAGTACCCTCTGCAGGACACCTCATCTAAACAACAAAACAAAACAAAACAACACTAATCCAATCATTAGCAATCAGGATTAACACCTTACTCAGCCTTGCCCATCAGAGGAAAAACAAATAAACACAAAAATCTCAACACAAATCTCACCTTATAAGCTTACACAAACCACTGGACCAAACTTAGGAGGGCAGAAATCAAAAGGAAGAAAGAATTCAACCTTGAAAACTGGGAAAAGGAGACCTCAAACACGGTAAGTTAAAAGAAGAAAACACACACAATAAGTTAATGAAAAGACAGAGAAATACTATACAAATGAAGGAACAAACTTGAAACACAGAAGTCCAAATAAATGAAGAGGAAACAGGCAAACTACCTGAAAAATAATTCAGAATAATGATAGTAATGATGATCAAAAACCTTGAAAACAAAATGGAGAAAGTGCAAGAATCAATTAACAAAGACCTAGAAGAATTAAAGAATAAAAATACAGAGAAAAACACAATTACTGAAATTAAAAATACTTTAGAAGGAATCAATAGCAGAATATCTGAAGCAGAAGAATGAATCAAGAAGATAAAATGGTGGAAACAACTTCTGAAGAGCAGAATAAAGTAAAAAGAATGAAAAGAACTGAGGATAGTCTCAGAGACATCTGGGACCATATCAAATGCACCAGCATTCAAATTATAGGGGTCCCAGAAGAAGAGAAAAAGAAACAGTATGAGAAAATCTTTGAAGAGATTATAGTTGAACATTCCTCCAACATGGAAAAGGAAATAGTCAATTAAATCCAAGAGGCACAAAGAGTCCCATACAGGATAAACCCAAGGAAAAACACACCAAGACATACTAATCAAACTAACGAAGACTGAAAACAAAGAGAGAATATTAAAAGCAGCAAAGGAAAAGCAATAAGTAACATATAAGGGAAACCCCATACGCTTGACAGCTGAACTTTCAGCAGCAACTCTGCAGGCCAGAAGTGAATGGCCAGATATATTTAAAGTACTGAAATGGAAAAGTTTACAGCCAAGATTACAGTATCCAGCAAGGATCTCATTCAAAATTGATGGAGAAATAAAAAGCTTTTCAGACATGCAAAAGTTAAGAGAATTCAGTACCACCAAACCAGCTTCACAACAAATGTTAAAGGGACATATATAGTCAAGAAATACAAGAGAATAAAAAAGATCTACAAAATTCACCCCAAACGATTAAGAAAATAGCAATAGGAACATATATATCAATAATTACTTTAGATGTAAATAGATTAAATATTCCAACCAAAAGACACAGACTGCCTGAATGGATGCAAAAATAAGACCTATATATATGCTATCTACAAGAAACCTAGTTCAGACCTCAAGACACAGATAAACTGAAAATAAGAGGATGGAAAAATATATCCCATGCAACTGGGAAGCAAAAGAAAGCTGGAGTAGCAATCCTCATCTCAGACAAAACAGACCTTAAAATAAAAAAGATAACAAGAGATAAGGAAGGACACTACATAAAGATCAAGGGATCAGTTTGAGAGGAAGACATAACAATTGTAAATATCTATGCACCAACAAGGGAGCACCTCAATACATAAGACAAAGAGTAACAGATGTAAAAGGAGAAATTTACAGTAACACCATAAGAATAAGGGACTTTAGCACCCCACTCACACAATGGAAAGATCATCAAAACAGAAAATTAATAAGGAAACAGAAGCCTTAAGCAATACATTAGATGAGATGGATCTCATTGGTATCTTCAGGACATTCCATCCAAATGCAGAAGAATATGCCCTCATCTCAAATACACATGGAACATTCTCCCGGATAGACCACATCTTGGGTCACAAATCAATCTCAGTAAATTTAAGAAAATTGAAATCACGTCAATCATCTTTTCTGACCACAATGCTGTGTGACTGGATATCAATTACAAAAAAAAAAAAAGTGTAAAAAACAAAAATACATGGACATTAAACAACATGTTTCTAGATAACCAACATGTTACTGAAGAAATCAAAAGGGAAATAAAAAAATTTCTAGAAACAAATGACAATGAAAACACAACTCAAAACCTATGGGATGCAGCAAAAGCACTTTTAAGAGGGAAGTTTATAGCAACACAATGCTATGGAAAAAGAAGAAGAAGAACAACAAAACCCCCCCCAAAATTAGTAGAAGGAAAGAAATCATTAAGATTTGAGCAGAAATAAATGAAAATGAGATGAAAGAAACAATAGTAAAGATTAATAAAACTAAAAGCTGGTTCTTTAAGAAGATAAAGTTGACAAGCCTTTAGCCAAACTCATCAAAAAAAAAAAAAAAACAGAGAGAGAGAGAGAGAAGAATCAAATCAACAAAATTATAAACAAAAAAGGAGAGGTTACAACATACAGTGCAGGATACAAATGATTATAAGAGACTATTATGAACAACTATATGGCAATAAAATGGATAACATGGAAGAAATGGACAGATTCTTAGAAAAGTTCAATCTTCCAAGACTGAATCAGGAAGAAAAAAGAATTAAGAACAACCCAATTACAATCACTGAAATTGAAGCTATGATAAAAAATCTCCCCAAAAACAAAAGCCCAGGACCAGATGGCTTCACAGGAGAATTCTATCAAACATTTAGAGAAGAGCTAATGCCTATCCTTCTAAAATTACTTCAAAAAATTTAAGAGGAAGGAATACTTCCAAACTCATTCTACAAGGCCACCATCACAAATACCAAAACCAGACAAAGATGGCACACAAAAAGAAAACTACAGGCCAATATCACTGATGAACATAGATGCAAAAATCCTCAACAAAATTTTAGCAAACAGAATTCAGCAACACATCCAAAAGCTCATGCACCATGATAAAGTTGGGTTTATTCCAGAAATGCAAGTATTCTTTAATATATGCAAATCAATGTAATACACCATAATAACAAATTGAAAGATAAAAGCCATATCATCATCTCAATAGACGCAGAAGAAGCCTTTGACCAAATTCAGCACCCATTTATGATCAAAATGGACATAGAAGGAACCTACCTCAACATAGTAAAGGCCACATATGATAAGCCTACATGGTGAAAAACTGAAAGCATTCCCCCTGAGATCAGGAACAAGACAAGGGTGTCCACTTTCACCACTATTCTTCAACATAGTTCTGGAAGTCCTAGCTATAGCAATCAAAGAAAAGGAAATAAAAGGAATCCATATTGGAAAAGAAGTAGTAAAGCTCTCATTGTTTGCAGATGGCTTGATACTGTACATAGCAAACCCTAAAGATAGTATCAAAAAATTACTAGAGCTAATCAGTGAATTTAGCAAAGTTTCAGGATACAAAAATCAATACACAGAAATCACTTGCATTTCTGTATACTAACAATGAAAAATCAGAAAGAGAAATTAAGGAGTCAATCCCATTCACCATTGCAACAAAAATAATTAATATCTAGGAATAAACTTACCTATGGGGACAAAAGAACTATACACAGAAAATTATAAGACACTAATGAAAGAAACCAAAGACTACGTAAACAGATGAGAGAGATTCCATGTTCCTGGGTAGGAAGAATCAATATTGTGAAAGTGACTATACTACCAATCACAATATACAGATTCAATGTGGTCCCTATCAAATTACCAATGACATTTTTCACAGAACTAGAAAAAAAAATTTCACAATTCATAGAAAACACAGAAGACCCTGAATAGCTAAAGCAGAGAAGAATGAAGCTGGAGGAATCAAACCTCCTGACTTCAGATTATACTACAAAGCTACAGTCAGCAAGACACTGTAGTACTGGCACAAAAACAGAAATGTAGAGCAGTGGAGCAAGATAGAAAAACCAGAAAGAAACCCATGCACCTGTGGGTACCTTATTTTTGACAAAGGCGGCAAGAATACACAATGCAGCAAAGACAGCCTCTTCAATAAGTGGTGCTGGGAAAACTGCAACTAAATATAAAAGAATGAAATTCTTCCTAACACCACACACAAAGATAAACTCAAAATGGATTAAAGACCTAAATGTAAGACCAGAAACCATAAAACTCTTAGAGGAAAACATAGGCAGAATATTCAGTGACATAAATCAAATCAAGGTCCTCTATGACCCACCTCCTAGAGTAATGGAAATAAAAACAAAAGTAAGCAAGTGGGACCTGATTAAACTTAAAAGCTTTTGCACAGCAAAGGAAACATTAAGCAAGGTGAAAAGACAACCCTCAGAAAGGGGAAAATTAATAGCAAATGGAAACAACTGACAAAGGATTAATTTCCAAAATATACAAGCAGCTCATACAACTCAATGCCAGGAAAACTAACAACCCAATCAAAAACTGGGAAAATGACCTAAACAGACATTTCTCCAAAGAAGACATACAGATGGCTAACAAACACACGAAAAGATGCTCAACATCATTCAGCATTAGAGAAATGCTAAATCAAAATTACAACGAGATATCACCTCACACCAGTCAGATGGTCATCATCAAAAGGTCTACAAACAATGATCGCTGGAGAAGGTGTGAAGAAAAGGGAACGTTCTTGTATTGTTGGTGGGAATGTAAATTGATACAGCCACTATGGAAATAGTATGGAGATTCCTTAAAAAACTAGGAATGAAACCACCATATGACCCGGCAATCCCACTCCTAGGCATATACCCTGTGGAAACCAAAATTGAAAAAGACACATGTATTCCTTTGTTCATTGCAGCACTATTGACAATGGCTAGAACGTGGAAGCAACCTAGATATCCATCAACAGATGAATGGATACAGAAGTTGCGGTACATATACACAATGGGATATTACTCAGACATGAGAAGGAATGCCTTTGAGTCAGTTCTAATGAGGTGGATGAACCTAGACTCTATTATACAGAGTGAAGTGAGTCAGAAAGAGAAAGATAAATATTGTATTCTAATGCATATATACAGAATCTGGAAAAATGGTACTGAAGAGTTTATTTCCAGGGCAGCAATGGAGAAACAGTCATAGAGAATAGACTTATGGACATGGGGAGAGGTGAGGAGAGGGTGAGATGTATGGAGAGACTCACTTGGAAACTTACATTACCATATGTAAAATAGTCAATGGGAATCTGTTGTATGGCTAAGGAAACTCAAACAGGGGCTCTGTATCAACCTAGAGGGGTGGGATGGGGAGGAAGATGGGAGGGAGGTTCAAAAGGGAGGGGATATATGTATACCTATGGCTGACTCATGTTGAGGTTTGACAGAAAACAACAAAATTCTGTAAAGCAATTATCCTACTATTAAAAAAATAGATTTAAAAAAATTCAATTGACCTACCAAAAAAAAAAAAAAAAAAGAAAGCTCATTGTCCATGGTGGCGAAGTAACATTCTGAAAACCCATCTGCTTCAAATACCTAGATTAACAAGTGAACCATTGCCAGTCCCGGAGAAAGAAACTGATTTACCATTGGAATACCCCCACTTGGCTTCCTAACCCAAACTTCCAAGCAGAAGCCATTAAACTTCCTCCAGCAGTAGTCATCAGTGAGATGATCTGGCTTCGATTCTTTTCTAGGGATAACTTTAGGACCTAGCATAAGAGGAGATGGGAAGCTCTGCAATAAGTCAACTTGGCTGACAGTTCTGTGTAATCAGGTCATTAAGGTTTAGTAACTAGACTCTTACCCCAAGTCCATGACCATGCCTCACACTCAAGTTATAGTGCAGCCTTCTCTCATTCAACTGTTTATTCCATAAATATTTGTTGCCACTGATATGCCAGATGCTTTACTAGGCATCACTGCTACAGTGATAACTAAGCTTTGTTCCCTGCCATTGCGGAAGACACTGTCTCTCCTTCATTCCTCTGAGTCTGATGCTCTGTCTTAGGTTTCTAGGAAGTTTCTCTGCAGACTTTTCAAGGCTCTGCTGAGTCCTTTAGGAACTCTCAAATGCCATTCTAGGATTGTGGTGCCTACGGCTGGATCTCTTCTACCTTCTGCCAGGGCTCTAACATTGTATTTCACCCATTTTTGGCATACCTTCTTTCTCTAAGCCTTCTGAATTTCCTTTTAAGTATTTATCCTAGAGGACCTGTCTACCTGTCAAGTCCTGGTCCGCTTCAGGTTAGCCCACCCTACCACAGATCAATAACTGGTCTGGGGCCCAAGGTCATTTTGTGAGTTAATGGTGACTTGGTATTATTATTTCATTTAATATCTATTTATTGGGCACCTAGTGTATGACAAGTGTTTGTTACATACCTTGCAAAGTTATTTACTTTCCCTGAGCTTCAGTTTTTCCAAATGGAATATTGATACCTACCTCTTGTTGGGTGGTAGTAAGAATTAATTGAGATTGTAGGCTTAGGTAAAAAAAAAAAAAAAAAAATTCCCTAGAATCAGAGTTGAAGGAAAGGATTCATTTAGAAGTGATTGAGTGATGGAGTGCTCTCAGGCAAGAGAATGAGAAAAGCAAGATAGAGAAGGAAGAGGAGTAATAGAGAAGTTAGTTTCAGATGAGATCTAACCTTAGCCTAACCCTTGTGGATGCCAAGAGCATAGATTGCACCACAGAATCTGTCCTGGGCTCTGTTTTCAAATCAGGACTTGAGGGAAGTGGTGGGGGGGGGGAGCTCATGTTGTTGTTGCTATTTATTGGTTAAGTCATGTCTGACTCTTTGCAATACCATGGACTGGAGCGCACCAGGCTCCTATATCCATGGGATTTCCCAGGCAAGAATACTGGAGTGGGTTGCCATTTCCTTTCCCAGGGAATCTTCCTGAAGCAGGGATTGAACTTGCATCCCCTGCATTGGTAGGCAGATTCTTTACTGCTGAGCCACTAGGGAAGTGGGGGAAATATTGTACATCATAATCTTAGGTTGTCCAAGGATAAGAGGCTTCAGGAGTCCAAGGGGAAGCCTCTGAAGAAAGTTGTAAGTGAAAGCTGGGATCTGAAATGCCCACAGCACCTGGGGGGTGGGGGTGGGTACACCCAACCAACAGGTTAAAGGGATCCTAAAGGACTTGGGTAGGGAACCAACATCATTGGTGATAATCATCTTACAGTGGAGACAGAAGGAAGCATGTTATTGTAAATTAGTGGAACTGAGAGAAGCATAAAGTGGGAGCTTTCAATGCTATCTGCCAACCAAGGGGGAAGAGCGACTTCTTGGAGGATGATGAAAGTGAATGATGCTTTTAAGGATAAACAGATGGTCCCCAGGCAAAATCATGTGCCAAATATGGTCCTTCAAGGCTTTGACCAAGACCAGCATCCAAAATCAACTTCCTTATTTCATAGCCCTACCTGACAGGGAGACACTTTTCTCTAGGGAAAAATCACCTGCCTTCTGACTGTTGTTAGGATGCAGCAGGACAAATCAAGATCTGATGTGGCGAAACAAGGGTGAAGCTCACGTCTTCCCAGGCAGTTGTCCAAACACTCTGTTCATGCTAATGCTCTTACAGCACAGCCCAGGAAGGGCATACCACAAGTGTGTAGATTGATATCAGCATGTGCTGGGCACAGCTCCAAGCTTGGCTTTCAGCAGTTTGTAAAGATGCACACGAAGCACAAAGCAAAAGATATAGATTGGCTTGACCCTAGAAGAGGGAGCAAACATACTGTTCTTGCAGGGTGTTGCCGTTTGCTTTTGTTCAGGGGCCTCTGGGGGCAAAGGCATGGACTCAGAGCATTTCATGATCCAAAAGGTGGGAGTCAGAAAGAGCACATCTTCTTAAAACCTCAGCTAGTCCACAGTTACGACGCTTGAAAAATGAGAGCGAGAAGGAGAGAGATTAAGTTCAGTCTTCAGTGCTTCTGACTGGGGAGAAGGCATTGATTCATCCAAGAGATTGCTAATAGCAGGTGTCTTGTGTAACTTATGGCAACACACAGAGCTGTTTGGGCCCTAATCCTTTTCCATCTGTTCCATAACAGGGAGAGGAAACAGGAGAGCTAGTGAATAATTCTAGAACTTCAGCATCCTCTTCACCCTGGAATGTGGAAGTCCCACTTCCCCCTCACTGACTTGGTGATCTCCTGAAGATGACGGGGGAGCTCTCTGAGGAGGAAGTTTACTCCTCAGCCATGAGCTCTTTCTCATCTCCTGTGATCTATGCTGGTGAAGCTTTCTGGACTTGAAAGGAGCCAGGGAGGTGTTATGCATGTCTCTTGGTAGGGACACAACGGCAAAGTCCTTCTATTCCTCCTTTCCTCTGCTTACATGGAGCTGTGCTCAGGTTTCCTCCTGAAAGGAGCATCCTGTGCTAGCCTGGGCAGAAGTTTTGGGAAGAGCAGAACTGGAGAAGTGGGGCAGAGGGAACAATAGGTTCAGCACATCCACTCAATAGGCATTTTTCCAATTTAATAGTGTATATTATCCACCAGACACGGTGCTTTTTCATGAGTCTGAACTTCCACGCGTGTTTCAGAACTTGGGAATCCATTAAAATTCATTTAAAAATAATTTAAATGGATAAGTTAATAATGTTTTTAAAAAAATTTAAAATCCATTTTGACTGTTTACACTATGCCCACTATTAGCTGAGAAGAGGTTCTCGAAGATTAGGTCTTCCTGATAAGGAAGACTGATGTAGGCAGTCTGAAGACTACCAGACCCAAATGCGCAGCAGGTGTGGGAGCTTCCTCTGCCTGTGATCCGCCTGTGGGCAGAAATTGGCTGTGGCTCTTTAGGTGGGTTGTTTAACTTCTCGGATCAGTTTTTTCATTTGTAGAATAGAGATAATAACGTTTCCAACTAAAAAGGTTAGTGCATCATAACAGACAATTTTTAAAGTGTGACATAAGTGTTAGTTTTTATTTTTATATTATTGTGCAAGAAACTATATAAAATACAAGACATATATGTTCTAAGTGGTACTTGGTTCTTCAGTAGGTGTGTTAGTACAAATTGAACTCTTGGGGTAATATTTGAGCTGATCCTTGAAGAAGAAATAGACTTTCAGCAGGTGAAGGTAGGAGAGTTCAAATGAAAGTCTATGTATTAGTTTCCTAAGGCTGCCTTTATAAAACAAACAAAAAAACTACCACAAAAGCAGTGGCTTAAAACAATAGTAATCGGGACTTCCCTGGTGGTCCGGTGATTAAGAATCTGCCTTGCTATCCAGAGGATATGGGTTTGACCCCTTGGTTGGGAAACTAAGATCCTACATGCTGTGTAGCGACTAAGCTCTCGCACCACACTACTGAGCCCACACACTCTAAAGCCCACGTGCCACCATAGGGAGTCTGTGGGTCCCAATGAGAGGTCCCACATGACACAGTGAAAATCCTTCGTGCTGCAGCTAAGATCTGACCCAGCCAAATAAATAAATAAATACTTAAAAAAAGAGCAATTTATATGCCCACATTTCAGGAGACTCTAAATTCAAACTCAAGGTATTGTCCAAACCATATTTGCTCAAGATTTTAGGGGAAAGAGCTTCCCTTGTGACTCAGCTGGTAAAAAAATCTACCTGCAGTATGGGAGACCTGGGTTCAATCCCTGGGTTGGGAAGATCTCCTGGAGAAGGGAAAGGCTACCCGCTCCAATATTCTGGCCTGGAGAATTCCTTGGACTGTATAGTCCATGGGATCGCAAAGAGTCAGACACGACTGAGTGACTTTCACTTTCACTTTCGGGTAAAATCCTTCCTTGACTCTTTCTAACTTCTGGTGGTTGCTGACAATCTTTGATGATTCCTGGCTTGCAGACCCATCACTGCCGTATCTTCTTCCATCATCACATAGTATTTCCTTGTGTGTCTCTGTTCACATATCCTTTACAAGAGTACCAATCATTGGATTAAGGGCCACCCTAATCCCTGTGATCTTACCTTATTTGCATTTCTAAAGATCCTATTTTCAAAAAAAGTCACATTCATAGATATCAGAGGTTAGGATTTGAACATATTTTGGGCGTGGGGTGGGAGAAGTACACAATGCAACTTGCTACATTATGTGAACAGAATTCAAGAGGGGAGGCGTGAGATTTATTTAGAGAAACAGTGAGTCAATTACAAAAATAGTAGAAAATGTATCAGATGAGAGGACAACAATTCCAGAAGTGAACAGCAACCAAGAGTACCACAGTGGGAGCTGGGAGCATCAAGATGAATAAGATCGCTTCATTAGGGAGATTTGATAAAGCATGGAATACCTTCCTGTATAGAGGTACCTGTACTCCAGGTGGTGAGTGCTCTCAAGGATTGTGACACATAGGAAACATACTCTGGGAACATCGAGTATGCCTCTTACCTTACTCATCATTGAAAGCCCAGAACCTAGTTTCTGATACACAGTGGGCACTAAATAAATACTGTTGAATAGGTGAATGAACACCTGTTCTTATAGATAAAGAAACCAAATGAGAGCAACTTCAGGAAGCAGATAATGATAATACAGCTGACATAAAACCTGGCCTAATTGGCTTCAGAATCCATGTTCTCTTGACTATTTTGCTGACTCTTTGATTTCCTTCTTAACTCAGGAAAGTTTGTTGGCCTGACTATTGTTGTCTGTTTGCCACTGTATGTAGAGGTTAGAGAATACATGGCATCTTGACTTCCTGAGACCACAAGGCAAGGTTGTTCATCAGGCATGCCACTTGACAGAGCAGTGGCCTTGATCTGGCTCCACTCCCTCAAATGACATGCTCACTTTCTCCCACAGATGTTAGGCAGAGCCTAGAGGACACAGTGACATTTGGCATCTGCAAAAGGCCATTGTAATTCTTCTGTCACAGGCATTGTCTTCCAGCCTTTTAATATCCATTCAAAATAGTGCCATATCCTGACCCTGTGCCAATGGAGATAAACAGTGTTCAGCAAAATGGGTTTGCCCCCAGGTATTCATTATTGAGTTGGGAGATAAAATGGAATTCAGGTTCATTAGGTAATGAAATCTTAGGATCACAAAGAAACTTAAAGTTCACCTGATTTTATCTGTTTTAAACAATGTTTGAAGCACCATTAGCTCTGAACATACATACACACACACACACACACGATTGTTTGCAAGACTTTTCCAAATACTTAGCTCACAGATACAACCGCACATAGAATCTTAGGCCTTTGCCCTTTGAAGATAGGGATAGAATTCTTTTTGACTTAATAAGAGCAGTTCTTATAAAGAGGGAAATTTAATGTTAAAAAAAATGAACAATAGGCAGATTTACCCAAATTTAGCAGAAGCAGGGGAAAAAAAAAGATGAAAAAAAACACAAAAACACAGAACTTGTTCAATGCAGAATGTAAAAGAGATAATTAAGAAGACATGGTCACTAGTTCCAAATACTAAAGAGACATCAAGTAAAATTAATAAGAAAAAGAAAAGGAGGAGGAAGATGCTAGTGTTTATAAAAGCCAATCCAAACCTGCTCCTTCCTCGGTGCATCCCATCTTAGTTAATGGTGACTCCATTTAACACCAAGCCCCTGCCCCTAGTAGGACATTATCCTTAACTCCTGTGTCTTACAACATTTTCACACATTCAATGGAAAATCTTCTTTTCTCTAACGTCTCACCACCCACACTGTCTCAGTCCTTGCCATACTCCCCATCCTCTCTCCTTGACCACTGCAGTCATCTTCCTGTGGGGCTCTAGGCTTCCACTCTGACTTGACGGTGATCTTTTTTTTTTTATATTGCAGCCAAGTCAGTCCTTGAAAACATAAATATAAATACAGCACCCCTTTTCTCAAAACTCTCTCCCTTCTCCTTTTCTTCCTTCCCCCTTTGCACCACCCACTGTGACCTCCCTCACTGAACACACCCCGCTCATCCTCTTGCATCAGGACTTTGGGGCTTGTATTCTCCATGCTAAATCACACTTCTCCTACACATCCAAATGGTTCACACTCACGCTTTGTTTAGATCTTACTCAACTGTCATGCCATCACATACCGCCCCTAAGCACTGAAGAAATAAAAATTTAAAAAAAAATCTTCCATTATTCTCGATTTCCTTATTTTATCTTTCATCATAGCACTGATCATCACCTGCATATACACATGCGTGCATGTTAAGTTGCTTTAGTCATGTCCGACTCTTTGCGAGCCTATGGACTGTAGCCCACCCAGTCCTCTGTCCATGAGATTCTCCAGGCAAGAATCCTGGAGCGGGTTGCCATTTCCCCCTCCAGGGGATCTTCCTGCATTGGCAGGTGGGTTCTGTATCACTACTGCCACCTGGGAAGCCCAGCTGCATATATATTTTTATGTAACCTCACACAATTAGGATATCAGCTTATGAGGACAGGAATGTTATCCATTTTGTGTTCACCCATGGAACTCCACTGTCTAGGACATGCTCGGCAAATATTAGCACAGACCAATTGCTTAGTGAATGAAGACTGCACTTGCAGTTCTTGACTCCTGATAGGTGAGTTTTTCTCTTGTGACGGTGAGAATGTCCTCAGAAGTTACAGAGCTATTTTCTTCCTTTTAAATAAACTCAATGGGAAAAAAAGATGTCTTTTTCTCCCCATTTGTTCCAGTGTTTGAGTACCACTGGACTGATGTACCATTTGCCTATTCTGGAAACAATCTCTGTGATCAAAAGATGAAATAAATGATTGGCTAGACCAGATCCTGCTTCTAGCACACTGGCATCAGGATTCATCAATCCTCCAAGCCACAGGGACTTAGGGAATAGGAGTACTGTGACTCCCCAAGAGGAAATAGAAATATGTTAGCAAGAGGAGAGCCAGGTTTTATGAGATCTAAAACTTAAGAAAATGAGTATAAAACTACAATGCAATATTAATCATAGGGCTCTGGAAGTGGCCTGTGTATGTAACAGGCCCTAAAACTTAAAATTGTAGCATCATGGCAAATCTATTTTTGGGAAAGAAAAAGTTAAAAAGAAGAAAACATATGTCCTCACAAGGGGAGTGAAAGAGAAGATGTGGACCAGCAGAGAGGAGGGCTCAATTAGAGACTAAAGAAGGATGACTCTCCATTAGACCCGACGGAGGTTCCCTCTCTTCAGCTGAACACATTTTCTGCACAATGTAGGAATTTTCAGAGGGATTTCCAGCCAGGAAGAGAGGAATGCGGAATTTGGTCTTTAGCTTTCTGTCCTTACCATTGTCTGCAGCTTGCTCTGAAGTGACTTGTGGAAAGAACAGCTGTGCGTCCCCAGTACAGCTAATCCTTTGGAAAAAAAAAAAAAAAAACTTACATAATATAAATGTGTTCAGCTTGCTCCCCTCCTGCCCCATAACTTAAAACACCCCACAGAATGTCAAGTTTGGGTGGGGTCTGAATATTAATGATGAGTCCTGCACTATACACCCAGCGTCTCAACACAAGCGGAGAGGGGTCTCCCTTCATGGGCCCTGGAAGCTTATCCGGTTCCTGGGGGGTGGGGGAAATGGTGAGACTGCCTGTATCCATAGAAACACAAATGGGCTTGGTGCTCAAAGTCTGAGCAGTTCTGTTCTGATCAGTTCATAAAGTGTTACATTAGTGAACTTATGTAAAAGCCCATGAACATCATCCTACAGAGGTCAGGTGAGGTGGCAAGGGTATTCACAGGGAGCTGGGGGAGAAAACAAGGAAAAGAACATGTGTGGGCCAGGTGTGAGACCCACCATATGAACTGGCCCTTGCAATAATGCCTGATGACAAGTATCTTCCACATTTAGTGATTTTTGGGGCACTCTCAGATTACAAACATTAGTGTCATATGCTCATGAAAGAATAGAGCTCAGAGGTCATCTGGGGCAACTTCTTTATGTAACCAAGAACCATGCATGAAGCATAAACTACATGCCAGGCAACATGCTCAATGCTTTCCATGAAATATTTCTAATCTTCAAAACAACCCTCCTTCTAAGACATTATGAAGCCACATCATAGCAAGCAAGGCTTCCCTGGTTTCTCAAACAGTAAAGAATCTGCCTGCAATGCAGGAGACCCAGGTTCAATCCCTGAGTTAGGAAGATTCCCCTGGAGAAGGGAATGGCAACCCACTCCATTATTCTTGCCTTGGAGAATTCCATGGAAAGAGGAGCTGGCGGACTACAGTCCATGGGATCGCAAAGAGGCTGACATGACTGAGCAATTGACACTTTCATAGCAAGCAAGCAAACAAAACATCTGCCCAGAAGTCACAAGGAGAGGAAATAGTACACGCAGAATTCAACCTTTCATCTAACCCCAAAGCTCATGATTTCCGTGGGTAATAGATCCTAATAACATTTTTATTATGATTACCAATGTTTATAATTAGCGAGCTCTATTATGTGCCAGATACTGTTAAATGCAATGTGTGTATATGCATAAGACTGTTTGTTTGATAATCTACTCAATGTAACTTATCCAAGATCACTGGTCAGTATTTGATATCTGAACTCTTGTTTTTCTGATTCTAGTGATTAGAAATGAAATACTTTGCTTATATTCACTCATGAGTGATGCTAAGGCTCAGAGTGTTCCTGAGGACTTGTTGATGTGGACAGCTGGGCTTTTCATGGCCAGCAGCCTGGCAGCCAGTGCTATAGAATTTATGACAGGATAACTTAATGGGGAATGCCTCCCCAGAGGACAATTCTACACTTGCCTGATGATTCCAAAGTAGTTGACTCTGAACTGGACCAGGGGGCCCCTAAACCATGCTGTGCCACACCTACATGTCATGAGCTTTGCTTACTCCATGGTGCTCAAGTAACCGCAGCCCTCGGGTGGATGTGTAGCGGATCCCACGAGCTGGCTTCCTTTCCACTGTCTTGATTGTTGGCTCTTCTGCGGTGGCCAGAGAACAGACTGGCTCAGCATTTAGATTTGAAAGTGCACATTAGAGTCCCACATGTGCTGGCCGAGGAATGCACAGCTCTGTCAGTTTTATATTTCGTGTTTGTCCAGCTCAGAGATGGTAGCTCGTCCAAGGCAATGGAGGGCTCGCTGGATGTCCTGGGTCTGAGCAGTTGATCCATGAAGCCCCAGAGAGAAATAAGACATGGTTTGAGGTACAGAACCTGGACCAGTGCTTTTTCAGGAACCTCCCTCCAAAGAGCTGGTTTGAGATAAAAATGGCATCCCACTTGAGAAACCCTTATGTTGGTCTGGTCAGGGCAGAAGTCCAGACATTCCACGAGTTTGTGGAAGAAAAACTAGATTTTCAGTTACTTGAGGCTTGGGTTTCAATTCTCATTTCAAAAGAGTCCAAGATGAAAGAACTCTACCAGCTAATTTTAGAGCAAATGGTTTTGTCCCCCCAATTGACTCAAACAGCAAAGAGGAAAGGGAACTGAGGGAAAAAAATGGAGATCTTTAGTTTAAAACCACCCAAGGCCTATGAAGCTGGTGCATACTATGATTTTATTTTTCAACATTGGAGGTAAAACACTCCATGACTGGTACTATGGAGTAATTTTGCTAACTTATATGAAAACAAAGACCTCCTGGATATGCTTCAGCTAAATGATTAAGTGGGAAATGGTTTATCTTTCTAGGGCTGAGGGTAAAAACCCCTCAGTACTTTAAGCCTGTTTCTTCTTCTCTAAAATTGGAAGATGGAATCAGAGAAAATCAAGGAGAAAAGGAGCTTAGAAATCACTCATTCCCAATCCTTAAGAAGCAGAGATGTCTGAAGATTACAGGATTTGTTACAAGGTCAAACAGCTAGTTCGTGGCAGAGACAGGACTAAAACTTTGGTGTTCTGAACAAAATTCATTACTTTTGCTTTTTTTTTTTTTTAACTTAAACCAAACAATTTCAATCCATCTTTTTCAAAATTCCATGGCATTATTGGAAGAATATATTGAATGAAGTCACTACCATGGAAGATTTGGAAATCTGGGTTTTGAAGAGCTTTGCAGATGAAAGCAGTATTTGCCACAGACCACAAGAAGAGGAGGGCGGTACGACCTCCTCAGCGTTTGGGAGGGCTGGCTCTGGTGAGCCTTGGCCACTGCCTCTGGAGAAACCAGGACAGTCAGCCTGAGGCAATCAGAGAGAAAGAGCCGCTTCAGTTGCCCTCTGCCTGCCCTCTAACCTGACCTTGCGGAATTGGGGATGGAAAGAAACACAATCCTTCCCAGGCCTCCTTGCCTTGAATGCTTTGAATCTGAGCTCCCTTTATCTCTCTAGGGCTGAGAGTCTAGGTCTCTGTAGATGACCGAGGCAAAGATGTTTCCAGTGGATTAGAGGACATGAGACTTGAGAATCAGAGAAGAGGCAGTCTCTTCATTTGCTTTTCCCCACCCTCCATTACAGAATGGAACTCTGATCAGCAAACTCCCCATTAAAAGTGCCTCCTGCCATACACAGGCCTGGTCTTGGATCCTCCAGGGATACTTTCTGCCTTTTCACCCCTATGAAGTTGCCCTTCCCAAATCCCTCTGATCTCACTGTATAGATTGGTTCTCTCATCAACCCTGATTTCCCTGGGATTTGGTACAAAAGGAACGCTGTGTTAGAAAAGGGTCCCTTATCAGTCCTAACATATCATCTTTGTACAGCTTAATGTTTGCATGTGGGGTGTGGTGGAGATAGAAAGAGATGCTTAAGCATCTCCTAATAAATAGGTACATGCCTTCTGTCTTTGCCTGCAGGCTCTCACACTTCAGTGAAGAGCTCCCCCAATTCCAGTTGGAATGATTTCTGTGAAGAACAAAGTATTATTAAAGCAGGCCCAGGGCATCTTTTGCTAGAATTTCCTGATAGTTAACAATAAACTTCATCTCATTCATGAGTTCACCTAAAAGAAAATCCCATTGCTTTTAGGATGTTAGGGCAGAGATTTGGGTCAAATAGGGGTCAGTTCAGTTCAGTTCAGTTGCTCAGTCATGTCCGACTCTTTGCGACCCCATGAATCGCAGCATGCCAGGCCTCCCTGTCCATCACCAACTCCCAGAGTTTACTCAAACTCACGTCCATCGAGTCGGTGATGCCATCCAGCCATCTCATCCTCTGTCGTCCCCTTCTCCTCCTGTCCCCAATCCCTCCCAGCATCAGGGTCTTTTTCAATGAGTCAACTCTTCGCATGAGGTGGCCAAAGTACTGGAGTTTCAGCTTCAGCATCAGTCCTTCCAATGAATACCAAATAGGGAAAGGAATACTTTGTAAGAGAGAAAATCAGATTAGTTGGGCCTCTATACATTTTTGCTTTATTTCCTCAAGGAACTGTTGAAATCTTTCTCACTCCTTTCTATCTGACCATTCCTTCCTCATTCACTGGAGGGGACTTTGAGGGTAAAGGTGTGACTTTACACAAGCCCAGAAACAGCAGGGAATTGACACAATCATCTCTGAAAAACAACACACGAGTTAGACAAGCCTTGGTGAGTGGATGTGATAACTTCCGTTTCTGCTATCTCCCCAGCATGCTTTCCTACCCGCAATCTCCTGGTTCAACACACACTAGGAGAATGAGCTAAATCCTCTTGTACCTCAAGGCTTGGTATCCATCAATTAAGGGGGTCACCAAAACCATATGTACATAAGAGCTCACTTATTCAATACATATTCATGAACACCAATTTTCTCCAAAGGATGCCAGGCAATCATGAATATAATTACCAGTCTACGACCAAGGAAGAATTTCTACAAATTTTAGATTCCAATTTTGAGATGTATGGAAAGAAAGAAAGAAAAGAAAGTGAAGTTGATCAGCCATGTCTGACTCTTCACGACCCCATGGACTGTAGCCTAGCAGGTTCCTCCATCCATGGGATTCTCCAGGCAAGAGTACTGGAGTGGGTTGCCATTTCCTTCTCCAGGGGATCTTCCTGAACTAGGGATCGAACCTGGGTCTCCCACATTGTAGGCAGACGCTTTTACTGTCTGAACTACCAGGGAAGTATAGAGTTCCTTTTAATTACATACCGACTCGGTGCTAAGTAGTTATGCCAGTTTGGATAAATCAGACACCAGGACACAGATTTTTTTCATCATGA
The DNA here is from genome assembly GCF_019320065.1 of Cervus canadensis. NCBI lineage: Eukaryota > Metazoa > Chordata > Mammalia > Artiodactyla > Cervidae > Cervus > Cervus canadensis. The sequence goes on along the minus strand of NC_057397.1, from coordinate 17,639,693 downwards.
ATATTACTTCTCAGTGTTAAGGTAGTTGATATTTTAACAAATATTTTCATGAGAAAGCTCTCCTGAAGTGTTCGAGGTGTTAGATCTGCCCAAAGATAGACTAACCTGCCTTGAGGAGTGGTAAACTTCTACTCACTGGAAGTACTCAAGCAAAGGTGAATGACCATTTGGTTGAGATGTTGTGCCGAGAGTTCCAGCATTAGTCACTCTTTTAGACTAAAATAATGAAACAATCAAGAACCAAAAAATTCTGTGTTTTATCACTTAGGATTTCATCGACCTGAGAGAAATGCAATGCCTAAAGCAACTTAGAGAAATAAAAGGCCGTACCTTTAATATTTCAACAAGTTCAAAGTTAGGTGGATTAGGTGGGTAAGTGGGCTCATCAATGCTACTGTGGACTTGGGAAGTTTTTTTGCTTTGCTCCATGATTATTAGTCAATAGATCTTATCCTTATGCTCATAATAATGATAAAGTTAACGATGATGAAAGTACTGACACTTTGTAGTTCTAACCAAAGACTGCCCTAATTGCTTTCATGTATTTTCATGGTTATAAGAGGGCAGCTGTACCGCAGACCTCATACATGTGTTTCAGTAAATTAAAAAAGCAGTGTGTGTGGGAGAGAGACTAAATAGGCCAAAGAAATATTCTATCAGTACACGTGTTTTTAGAAGCCCATCCAAAAGTAGTCTACTTTAGTTCCATTGGACAAAAGAGTCTCATATGACCATCCTTAGCTGGAAGGAGACCAAAGGAAAAAGGACCATGAATGGAGGTTGGGTCAATGAATGAACTGCTTCTTCCACATGAGTTAAGCCTTTTCACATCCATAATGTCAACTGGTCCTTTCAACAACCCTATATACTAGATACCAAAGGAAACTTAAGAACACAGAGTTTTAAGTAACTAGTCATTTAGGTATTAATTTCCAAAGCTGAGATGTGAATCCCCCTTCACTGACCTCAGAAACGGCTTCCATGGCTGTCACTGCCACACAAGGCTACCTCCCTAAAGCCCTCTCTCCCTGAAATTCGATAACTGAGATGTGCTCGTCACCTTGAAATAGAAGACAGAGTAGAATTACGCGGAGGCAAGCCCAGAGCCAGTTCTTTTCCTGTAATGGCTTTCCATGAATTTGCTGGATCCACCAAAGGTCTAATAAGGTAAATGCTCAGTGCCACTTAACCAGGCAGAAGTGCAGGCTGGCCCCAGAGTTAAGAGCACTGCTACCGCTGCCGAGTGAGGCGCGGATTCTCTAGGTGAAGTCATTCTCCGGGAATAGGCTAGATCTCCTCAACAGCATGTTGCACACACCAGGGCACAAGAGGATCACGCATGCGGCCCTAGATGAACGTCATCCCCAGCACTTCAGTCACCTGATGGGGATGCTCTTTCCTAAGTCGTTTCATCTGACTTCCCATGAGTGGCATAAGCACTAGGAAAATCCAGTTAACTGTCAGATGAAGTCATTTCCTCTTTCGCAAAGGTCTATCAGCTAGGCTATTCCTACAGGATTTGTAGCTTAAAAGGCTAAAGGAGAGGCGGATGACTCTCTGCCTAAAATATTTGTTGTTGCCCTAGAACCACTTCTCCCCATGGGGAGGCAGCATAGCACAGACATAAGTGCAGGCTGAGCTGGATTTGAGTCCCTGACCCCCATCCCCCACCCCCTAGCTGTGCCACCTAAACTCTCTGAACTCATATGATTATTTTGAGGGTTAGGTAAGGCACTACCTGAAATCATTCAGCAAGGTGATCAGTTGGCATAAAGTGAATAAACATGGGCTGCAATTCACTATTATTACTGCTGTTGTTGGTCCCATTATTACTTTTCAGAGTAGGTCTTGACTTTCTTACCATCTGTAGGAATAAGCCCTGGAAAGATTTCTAGGTATTTCCAAGGTGAATTTGAGGGTTCATGGATAAAGATTGCAGAGGTGAGCCACCTAAGCCAGCATTTCTGCCATTGAAAATTAAAAATGGAGATCTGTTTGTGGACCTCACATAGGCTAGTGGACCTATGAATACTCATCCAGAATTTAAAAGATCTTTAAAATTAATTATCTCTTTATTAAATGATCCAGTAGTGGAAGAAACACTCAGAACCAGGTTCTCAAAAATCAATCCCCAGGTCTGGTCCATTTCTTCCTTAAAAAAAAAAAAAAAAAAAGCTATGGTTCCCACTGAGACGGATGACAATATCAACTATTAACACTTTAAAAAACCTAAGTGAATTAGCACAGGTGAGCCTCACAGTTCCTTGATGTAGGCTCTATTATCCTCCTTCTGATAAAGAGATGAAGACAGAAATGGAACAACTGGCCCAAAGGCTGCAAGGGGCAAAGCCACGCTTTGGACTCAGCTAAGGATGCTGTAAATACAGTCCATCTCTGCCTTCGCACCTCCTGAAGGGAGGACGAGCCAGCCTGTATGAGCTGCCTCTGCTCATTACTTTCTTCTTTACTCATTTCTCTCCTGGCATTTTGGCCTCTCATCATTTCCTAGGACACTTCAAGTTTATTCTCACCACTGAATCTTTGCGTTTCATTTTTTCTCTATCCTAGAATGAATCCAGGGGTTCCTCAGAGGAGAGAGTGACTCCTGAGAGGGTACCTTTGTCCCTGAAGCCACACTTTAAAATATAACAAAAGCAAATGAAAAATATTCTTGTGGGCAGTAGTGCTTGTTTTTAATTTGGGATTAATTTCCAGTTCTCAAGCCTCCACCACCATCTACCAAAGCGGGGGAAAAAAATCATCCGCAAGCATCCTTCAGCTTATCATTCTTCTTAGTTTGCCCAGAACAGCCCCACTTTATGCCTGTATCCTTGGTGTGATTAGTAAGAGCACCCTTTTTCACTCTCAAATGGGTCTCAGTTTAGAAAACAGTCACCCTGTTTATAGTCAGAATTTTAATCCTCATTATCAATACCTCATTACTTGAAATTATTTCCAGATACCAGGTAGTAAGAAAGAAGAATATCCCTATCTGTATCCAGGTCTGTGCTTCTCAAAAGTCAAATTGGCTCCATTCTTAAGTGGCAGGAAAACCTCCCCAGCCTTGACACTTTTCCACTCATGGCCCACCAGCTATTCTTAATTCCGTGTTATTGCCTCTACCATGAAGCTGATAACAATGGACTCACATTTATAAGTTTATTTTATACATTTCCCTTTTGTTTATGTGTCTATTGTTTCCTTATTGAGAAACAAGATAAAGGGCTAAGTTTTCCTACTTCATTTTATTGACCACGGTGTCCCTATAGCAGCATCAAAAAGAATCAAATACATAGAAATAAATCAAACAAAATAAGTTCAAAACTGATATTCTAAAATATACAAAACATTATTGAAAGAAATTATAGAATTTCTAGTTAATTGGAAAGGGATCTTGCATTAATAGATTGAAAAACAATATTGCTAATATGGTGATACTCTCTGACCTGATCTACAAATTCATTGCAGTCATAATGAAAATCTCAGTTTATTTCTTTGTATGAATAGATTCTGAAATTCACATGGAATTGTAAGGAGTCCAATAGGCAAAGCAAATCCAGAAAAAGAATGATTAGGAAGACTCACCCTTTCTAATTCCAAAACTTAACTATAAAACAATGGTAATTCAGACAGTGTGATACTGGCACAAGTAAAGACAAATAGATCTGTGGAATAGAATTGAGAATTCAAAAATAAATCCACATGTCTGGGTGAACTGATTTCCACCAAATATTCTAAAAGCATTCAATGGGGATGGAGAAGGAAATGGCAACCCACTCCAGTGTTCTTGCCTGGAGAATCCCAGGGACGGGGGAGCCTGGTGGGCTGCCGTCTACGCGGTCGCACAGAGTCGGAACGACTGAAGTGACTTAGCAGCAGCAGTAGCATTCAATGCGGAAAGAAGAGTCATTTCAACAGGTTGTGCTAAGACAACTAGATAAGCACAGACAAAAGAATGAAGATGTACCCTGACTTCACACCATACTCAAAACCTAATTCAAAATGTATCAAATATCAAAATGTATCAAAACCTAAATGTAAGAGTTTAATCTACAAAAGTCTTTGCAGAAAACATAGACTTAAATCTTCATGACCTTAGGTCGTCAACAACTCAAGAATAACGAAATCCTGCAAACCTCACATAAAGTGAAAGTGAAAGTAGCTCAGTGTCCAATGCTTTGGGACCTCATGGACTATACAGTCCATGGGATTTTCCAGGCCAGAATGGAATGGGTAGCCTTTCCCTTCTCCAGGAGATCTTCCCAACCCAGGAATTGAAGCCAGGTCTCCCACATTACAGGCAGATTCTTTACCAGTTGGGCCACAAGGGAAGCCCAAAAATACTGGAGTGGGTAGCCTATCCCTTCTCAAGGGGATCTTCCCAACCCAGGAATTGAACCAGTGTCTCCTGCATTGCAGGTGGATTCTTTATCAACTGAGCTGTCAGGGCAGCCCAAACACCACGCAAGTGAATGTGAAAGCTGATCTTTCCTTAGTTGAACTTTCTGATAATTTCAGCCACTGCTTGACTGCAGCCTTCTGACAGGCCTGAGACAGAGGACCCAGTTAAGCAGCACTGGGAATCCTGACCTAGATAACCAATTTTTTTTTAAAGACTTTTTTTTTTTTTTTAAATGGGCAAAGGATCTGAAGAGACATTCATCAAGGGAAGATATACAAATGGACAATAGGCACAGAAAAGATGTTCAACATCCTTAGCCATCAGGGAAATGTAAATCAAAACCACAATGAGACACTACTACACACCTACCGGGGTGGCTATAATAATTTTACAAAATAGATAATAAGTCTGGAGAGGATATAGAAAATTGGAGCTTCATATATTGCTACTGGAAATATAAAATAGTACAACCACATTAGAAAACAGTCTGGCAGGTCCTCAAAAAGTTAAATATATGACTACAATATAACTCAGTAATTCCATTTCGAGGTATGTACTTACAAGAAATAAAAATAAGTATTTTTCACACAAAACCTTGTACACAAGTGTTTATATAATGTAATTCATAATAGCCTAAACTGGAAACAGCCCAAAAGCTTATCAATAGATAAATGGATAAATAAAATGTGGAATGTGGTATCTTCCTATAGTGGAATTATATAATTATTCAGTCACATGGATGAACCTTGAAAAATACTAAGTGGAAGAAACCCACCACCAAGGACCCCATATATGTGATCACACTTGTATGAAATGCTCAGAAGAGGCAAATCTACAGAGACAGAAAGTAGGTTAATGGTTGTCTGGGGCTAAGTAGAAGAAAGTTGGAGAGGAGGGCAATGGGAGAGACTACTAAAAATTTTCTTACTTTTGGGGATGATGAAAAAGCTCTAAAATTAACTGTGGTAATGTTTACACAAATCTATGACTATTTGAAAACTATTGAATTGCATACTTTAAACGTGTGTGAATTATGTCCCAATAAAGCTCTTATGTGAATCAAAGATGACATAAAAATCCTTGCATGCAAGGAATTTACATTGCATAGAAGAAAAACACATCCAGTTGTTCCCCAATATAAAAAGGGGGAGCAGTGGAGATTATACCATAAAGAAGAGAGACACGATCCAATGCTAACAAAATATGGGGACAAGATGTTATTTTAAAGATTTACAAAGAACATAAATATGAACAAGTGATTCTTGGAGCTGAACCTTAGAGGCATAGAAGGAAGTCTTACGTAAAATAAAAGCAAGAACATTCCGACAGATGTAAAGCTATAAGGAAAGACAATGTCTGATTCAGAGTTCGACTGAGACCTTTACTGGCTTTTGCTTTCACTGATTTCCGAGCACAAGCACTACAGTACACACTTCAATTATACAACCATACTTTTTATTCAAGTGATTTGGAAATAGTCAGAAGATCATCTATGCTTGAACACAGGTGACATAAACCTACACACTCACATATAAACACATCATTTATCTTCTGTGGTGAATGATTTCTCTATAAGCAACCCTAGGTATAAATACTGAATGAGAGGCACTAGAAATGACTTGACAGCCAAAGATTTAACCCTCACAGATCCTTTAATCTAGTCAAGAAGAGAGACAAGAAAGCCTACAGTTCAGTGTTCTATTATCGATAACATGACTATTATGTAGACAGAGCACAAAACCCAAACTAGGATGGATCAGGGAATGTGCCCCTAAGGATGAAGCTTGAGATGATCATTGAGGGAGGAAAGATGAACAGAGTCTGTGGTAGTGCATTTATGGAACTACTTCTAAATCAATTTGACTGTTAGGGGCAGTATATTTTTTAAAAAATTCTATTGGAGTAGAGTTGATTTACGATGTTGTGCCAGTTTCGGATGTATAGCAAAGTGAGTCGGTTATACAAATATATACATCCACTGTTTTAGATTCTTTTCCCTTATTACATTACAGGGTACTGGGTAGCATTCTCTGTGCTATTGAGTAGTCCTTACTAGTTATCATGGGCAATGTATTTGGGAGTGTGGGAGACCCTAAATGTAAGCCAAGGACAGACCATAAAGCAAAGAATAGTGTTGGCACACTTCCTTAAATAATCACAGCAAGGTGCAGGAAAAAAGAATTCATATACCTGGGTTCTAGTATTAGAATATCCTCTAATGAAACATGAATCTTATATAAGGCCTTTTGATCTCAATATCCTTGTGTCTAAAATGAGTACTCAAATTTATAACATTTTTTCAGCCTTAAATTTTAGAATCCTGCACATATACAGATAGGTCTCTGGCACACACCTTTAAAATAAAAAATTGTACTGAAAGAGCACCATTAAAACAACCACTACCACAATGCCCTTTTGCTCGTAAAACAAACAAGAATGCAGAATGATTTGAAAACAAATCTAAACTAATAATATCAAGAATCTTAGCTTATTTCTTTTCCTCTTTTCCCCCCACTCACCAAGCCTGCTAACCTTTGATGCAGAATATATGGGAGGCCTCTGCTCTTGCATTACTTTGTTTCAAGTACCAGGGAATGGTGCTCTGTCAGACTTGTATGTCCCCATGGAGCCAAACTCAAACCATGAGCAGAATGACTTACATGGTAGAATACATGTTGTCCTGATATTAAGCATGGAACTGCCAGTTTAGATGCATGTTTGAACAGCTATGTCATGGTTGGAAAAATCACCCTTTTTCTCAGCCTAAATGTAGAACTACATAACTATATCTATGATACATATGTGTATGCATACACACACACAAACACACACACACAAGTGTATGTCTGTGTTTATATTAACTGTGTCCCTTTAGTCTATAATTCTGAAGAAGGCAATGGCACCCCACTCCAGTACTCTTGCCTGGAAAATCCCATGGACGGAGGAGCCTGGTAGGCTGCAGTCCATGTGGTCACGAATAGCTGGACACAACTGAGTGACTTCACTTTCATGCATTGGAGAAGGAAATGGCAGCCCACTCCAGTGTTCTTATCTGGAGAATCCCGGGGATGGAGGAGCCTGGTGGGCTGCCGTCTACAGGGTTGCAGAGAGTCAGACACGACTGAAGTGACTTGGCAGCAGCAGCAGCAGTCTATAATTCTGATATTTTGACATTCTGGGGCTGTGCTGACCCTGGAGGGTTGCCTCATCTATGGCCTATGAATGCATCTTTCATGTTTAAATTGACCAATACAGAGCGCATCCAACTCTGGATAACTTTTAATCACCTCCTTTATCCAGCTCCATATACTCCAGGACACTCTCTACCTGCCCTAATCACCACCCCCTCCCTCCTAAGACCAGGTTCTAGTCACCAAAGGACAGCCTCAGCACTCGAAAGCCTGCTGAGATTATTCCAACCTGCTTACCTTGTCTCACCTGTCCATTCCCTCCTGCAGAAAGCACAGTAAAGGTAGGGGCCACAATTTTTCCTCTCCCTCTGCCTGCAGGTTGACCTCAATACTTTTTCAGATATCCTCTCCTTCCTCTGCCCATAATGCAGCATGATCCCTTCTTGTTGAGATTTGCAAGCCCACCTTTTCAAGGTCAGTTGGCTTTTGACTTTGTCAAATTTATATAATAAAAGACATACATGTGCACAAACACACATGTACATATAAACACATATATAAAGGCTAACAAAATGTACACCTTTAAAAGCATAGTATCCAGCAACAGATAAACAGGTTTCAATTCTTCACTAATTTTGGTTAGTGCCCTTGGGCAACTATAGACCTCTGTTCTCTCAACTTTATAAATACAAGATAGTAAAACTTGCAGATAATCTTAACAGTAGATGCTATGGGTATGTGTGTGCGTTGAGATGGGAGGGGAAAAAAAGGAAGCGAAAAAGACTGCTGGTAAAATTGAGACACAATGACATTAAGAAGTCAGCATTCTCAATACTACTATTGATAATTCTGCATAAAGCAGCTTTATAAACCTTATAAATTTATATGTGCTATTTTTCAGACATCCCAACATGGCAAGTTTCTCCATCAACATTAAAAATGTGTTTCTAGTATGGAAACCAAGGCGGGGGAAGGGGAGGGTGGGATTGACATATATAAACTATTGATAATATGTATAAAGTAGATAATATGAGAAACTTACTGTGTAGCTCAGGGAACCCTACTCAGTACTCTGTGGTGACTCAAATGGGAAGGAAATCCAAAAAAGAGGGGATGTATGTAGACATATCACTGAGTCACTTTGCTGTACAATAGAAACCAGCACAACATTGCAAAGCAACTATACTCCAATTAAAAAAAAATACACAAAAGTGAAAAAAATGTACTTCTGTGTCAGGTAAAATTTTGTGTTATTAGAATATATAAAAAAAAAAACATAGTTAAGCATTCCAAAAACCACTAAAGTATATACTTTGTATGGTGAATTTTATGTTACCTAAAGTATATCTCGAGTAAAAAATATGCCATAAACAGTGAATAAAGAGAATGAAATGACAAGCCATAGAATGAGAGAAAATACTTGCAAAACCTATACAGATATGTGACAGTATCCAAAATATATGATGAGAAACCCTTAAAAGTCAACAATAATACAAATTATGATCCAATTTTTTTTAAAAAAGAGAAAATACCTGAACACTAGGGAACTGTAAATGAAAAGATCGATGAGATAGCACTACACATCTATTGAGTGGCTAAAACTCAAAACAATGAGAACAATAGCTGATGAAGATATTGGACAATGGAAACTAATTCACCGCTGATGGAAAAGGAAAACAGCACAGGCATTTTAGAAAACAGTGACTTACAAGGCTAGTCATGCTCTTACCCTACAATTCAACAATTACACTCTCCAGTGTATACCCATGTGAATTTGAAAATTTAAGTCCACATTAAAAGCTGCACAAAAATGTCTAAAGTGGCTTTGACTAAGATGTCCTGCAATAGGTGACTGTGTAAACAAATGATGATACTTACATACAATTAAATATTTTCAGTGATAAGAAGGAATGAGTTGTCAAGCACAAAAAGACATGAAATAACATTAAAAGTCTGTTTCTAGGGGAAGGAAGCTAAGCTGAAAAGGCTGCATACTGAATGATTCCAACTACAGGTAATTTAGGAAAAAGTAAAACTGTGGTGATAATGAAAAGAGAAAAAAAAAAACCATAACAACGAACAAATTCAGTGGCTGCCAAAAGTTTGAGTGGAGGGGGAGGGATAAACAGGTGGAGTATAGGAAATCTTTTGGACAGTAGAACTATTCTACCACCACTATTTAATACCAGAGAGATAAATGACAAAAAAAAAAAAAATTGTATCCAAACATATCATTTTCAGGGCCTCCCAGGTGGTACTAGTGGTAAAGAACCCACCTACCAATGCAGGAGACATAAGAAAGATGAGGTCCATCCCTGGGTTGGGAAGATCCCCTGGAGTAGGAAATGGCAACCCATTTCAGTATTCTTGCCTGGAGAATTCCATGGATAGAGGAGCCTGGTGGGGAATAGTCCATGGGGTTGCAAAGAGTCAGACATGACTGAAGCAACTTAGCACGCATCTCATTTTCAAACTACAGAAAATCAAAGATAAATAAAAAGTCCTGAAAGAAGCCAGAGAGAAAAAATACCTATAGAGGAATCACATGTGATCTCTTCTCAGAAACCACACGAGCAAGAAGACAGTAAAATATTTAAAGTATTGAAAGATAAAAATGTACCAACTTAGAATTCTGTACTTTGTAAAATTATTTTTCAAAAGTGATGGAAAAATAAAGACTTCCTCAGACAAATGAATGTTGAGGGAATTTGTTGCCAGCAGATGTGCCTTTCAAGAGATGTTAAAAGAAGTTCTTTAAAGAATTTGAATATAAGTTAGAAACTTGGATCTACAATCCACACAAAATAAGGAAGAGTATTGAAGAATAAGTGAAGGCTAAATACAAATTTTTATCCTTTTTTTAAACTGATCTAACAGATAACAGTTTGTTTAAAATAATAGTTCCAACAGCATAATTAACTGTGTATTCCTGTGCATTTGTGTCCGACTCTTGGCAACCCCATGGACTGTAGCTCTCCAGGCTCCTCTGTCCATGGAATTCTCCAGGTAAGAATACTGGTGTGGGTTGTGATTACCTTCTCCAGGGGATCTTCCCGACCCAGGGATAGAACCCAGGTCTTGCATTACAGGCAGATTCTTTACCATCTGAGGCACCAGGCAAGCCCTGGTGCATATGTGTGTATATTTATATTTGTGCGTTATATGCTAAGTCACTTCAGTCATATCCAATGTTTTGCAGCCCTATGGACTATAGCCTGCCAGGCTCCTCTGTCCATGGGATTTTCTAGGCAAGAATACTGGAGTGGGTTGCTACGCTATACTCCAGGGGATTTTCCCTACCCAAGGATCAAACTGGTGTCTCTTAACATCTCTTGCATTGCAGGTGAGTTCTTTATCACTAGCGCTGCCTGGGAAGCCCATATTTATATTTACTTATATATAAATGAAATGAATGACAGTAAAAACGTAATGGAATCAACAGATAACCAAAGAGACTTAATAAGAGTTTAACAAGAATGTCTGTGCCATATCACCCTATGATGTTATTTCCTTATACAGGAAATAATGAACTAAAAATGTTAAACTGCAAATATTTTTAAAGTAAAATATGCCATAATCCCACATAATATTGAGTTATTTAAGAATTAATTTAGCCAGGATAACAAAATTCCTGTGGACAAACTCCATATGTAGTAAAGGATGTAGAAGATGATTTTAATAAATGGAGAAACTTCCACACTTCTAGATAGGATAACACCATTTTAAACATATTAATTCTCCCTAATCTACAAATTTAAAGCAAGCCCAATAAAATTTTAAGTTGAGTGATTTTTATATACTTGGTAAGACTGAAACGTAATAGACTAAAATTAGCTAAAGTAACTTTAAAAACAGTAAAGGGAAGAAGCTTATCCTTACCAGATATTCAGCACCATGCATCAAGAACACAGTAATAAAAACAGTGTTTTACTGGTGTAATAGAAGGCAAATTGACTAATGGAAGATAATAAATAGCCCTGAGACAGAAATGAAATCTGAATATATAATGAAATATGCACAACTAATTAATGGGAAAACGACACATTTTTTAGTAGATGGTTATGAGCAAATACTGCTTCCTTTTAGCATGACAAATGAATCCAGATCACTATCTAACCCCCCCCAAAATTGTGAATTCTAGAATGATTAGAGATATAAATGGGAAAAATAAAATTGTAAATTTAATGGGAATCCCCCTCCCATATTTAATCAGTTAAAAAAATTGATATCTGGAACATAAATTTATCATCCCCCCCCAAAAAAAAACTAGATAAAAAATACAAGCAGGAAGGTTACAGAAAATAAAAGTAAATACATGATTGGATGATCAAAATCACTCCTAAACAGAGATCTGCACATTAAAACACAAAGTGATAGTACTTATTTGACTAGCTAATTGCAACTTTTTCTAGTCCATATTATTTTTCCATCTTTTAGAATACAGAGCTTTTTTTTTAATTAAAATCCATCATTAATAAACTGCATTTTAAGCAGAACTCAGAGTAAGGAGTAAGCTTTATTAGAGATTTATCATGAAATCCTTCCCTTTTCTAAATAAGTATCCCCTTATGAAATAGAGTTCTTAAAGTCTCAATAGAAATGCTTGGTATAACCATTGGAAATGGGTACATGGGCTGTTAATCTGTTCATTACAGTGATGCAAAAAAAAAAAAAGACTGTGCTATTTGGATGCATTTTACACAACAATTTAAGGATCAGATTGGTTTGGTGAATCACATCACACCTTCTTTATTTCCAGCAATGCATTAACCTTCCTTGATCTGTGACCACTGAAGGTTTGTATTGTAAGGAAGAGTGAACAGAGATTAATTAAATTCAGTCTATTCAATTATTTAATTGATCATTCATTTATTCACTCTTTACTTTATTAATATTGAGGTCCATTAATTGATTGAGGTACATTCTTAAGCACTGGTTCACATTCTGGGAGTGCAGAATGTGCCTGCCCTCTATAAGCTTATAATCCAACATGATTCAAGACTTGGCTCCACACTTATAAACTGTCATTCAAAACATGTTTCAAATTGCACCTTCTCATTTGTGCAACTGAAATAAAAACTCCCATCTTGCATGGTGATTGTGAGAATTAACCCATACTGTGCTATTTCCAAACTGATTTTTTTTAAATGTTAGCTAGCTTCCTTTATCTGAAGGCAAAAAGGACAAAAAGAACTAGTCTTCCTTTTTGCTTTGGTGAAGTTAAAAGGCTCTTATTCCATGGTGGAACTTGTAATTTCATGCCTTCTTTGAAAGAGTATACATTTCACTCTGTCAAACTATACCTGCAGTGTATATTCTTTAAGAGTCTTCTTTATGAGTAGCCCCCGAGTAGTACAGGATTGTTCAACAAATGAATTCTACTTTATTCAACAATCTCACCTATTTTGTCACACACAGGCACACACACACTCAACTTGGCATTGCAGACTCCATAAATCTGAAAATTATTCTTAGCAATGTGTGTATACGAGGTGTGCAACCTCTGTTGGGAAGAAGAACTCTAAGTATTTATTTGGCTGTCAACAGAGGGAAGGATGAATGTGAACATTGGCCAGTCTCCTGGTCTCCTCCAGAGGCCAGTAGCCTGTTGGTGAATACCGCAAAAGGAATGCGTAGGTGATTAAACACCAGGCTTCACACACTTATGATCTTGAGCTCTTGTAGTGTGATTATTTTCCCAGAAGCCCCATAAAACAGTTGGAATCACCTCTTCCATTTCACAGGTGATATTTCCTCCAGTTGGATACAGTAACTCCTGTCCCCTCAGCCAAATGTTTGAATATCCAGATGACTGTAGGTGGAGAAGAAGGCAAAGTTGCCATTGAACTTACCACTTTTAATGGGGGGAACACTGGAAAGTATTACTGTAGATTTCTTTTAGAGAGAGTAGGTAGAAGTTGGCTGATTAACAAAGGCAAAGCAAAGTTGCAAAGACTGAGGAAGATAAATCTGAAGTGTCTGGAAAGAGGACGTAACCAGGTAAAGTTAAGAACAATTTAATTAGCAAAGTGTTTATAAGGAGTAACAAAACTAAATCAAAGATGCTGTGCCAATGGTACTAGAACCCACCAAACTGCTCAGAGTGGTTTTCATGTATGTGAACAATCAGCTGACTCTTTCATGCACTTAGTCGGCTGGTTTTGGTTTTACATGGTTTTTCAGGACTGTCCCATTTATAAATGTACAACAACATCTGTGAGCTATGCCACTGCAAAGAGAAATATGATTCTGGGGCAATAAAAAGCTGAAATTCTCTTTGAGCGCTGATTGATTTTAAGAGGTAGCTCGAAGAATAGGTAATGCAACAGTCCTAAAAAGTAATGTTTCTTTTAAAATTGTGTCAAAGATGTTTAATCTCGTTTTTAGCACACTAATGTATGTAATGAGGATCATTTAAAATATATTTTGAAATGTTTTTGCTTTTTATACCATATAAATATCTGTGTAGTCCAATGACATCTTTTTGTTGCTTAAACTAGATTTTAAGTATAGAGAGTTGACCTTATCATACTAAGCACAATGACATTACCCATCCCTGGAGATGACCCTGGAGCTTAATTTACCTGTTTCCTCAATTCTCTGGTGCCCAGTTCCTTTCTCTAGTTCAAATATAGTCAATATAAAGCTTCCTATTTGTGTCATGAAATATTAGTATGTTCTCATAAAATGCCTATTGTGCAGTATGTTTTTTCAAGTTAGTAATACTGCCTTCCTTCTTACCATCTTTCCTTCTCTCTCTCCCTTTCTCCCTTCCTCCCCCAGGACTGAGCCCTGAAGCTTTCACCATTAAGATGGGGTCAAAGCAAAAATGTCTTTGCACAGACTGCCCTCCTCACCCCAGCTCCAGGTCTCCTTAGCTCTGAGTGTCCTCCCACCCTGAGGCCACACAGAATCTCAGTACATATTACACATTTTTCCAGCAAGATGAATCCACTGGCAGGCAGCCAAGAACACAGAGTCACACATGAGGCTCCCTGAGCTGGCTGGACCTTCTCCAATTGTGGTCATAGGTAGCCGCAGAGACGGGCAGAGACACAGCTCCTGGAGACTGGACCAAAGGCATGGTGGGTTGGCTGGGTGGAACCACAGGCATACTGTACAGGCGCCAACCAGTGACCTCTACTCAAACATTGTCATAAGAAAAGAAAGAAGCATCACAAAATGCAGAAGGATCCTTTGACCTCCCTGCCCTCATCTTCTCCCACAGACATGCATAGCTGATTTTCCAGGAGTCTGAGATTCTTAATTAAACACTAGATAACAGCTACCTCTTCTTGTGAAAGCCAGAAAATAATAAGTTATAGGCATCCTACACTCATTATCTTTCAGTTTTAGGAAACCCATGCAAGGCAGATGTGACTATTTCTGATTCAGAAATAGTACATAACACACCCCAGGACTGCATGCCAATGAGCAGCAGAATCAGCACCAAGACTTAGACTTCCCTGATGTTAATATTCGTGGTTTTCCTCCTCAAACACATCACTATTGACAGTAATGTTAACAGCAGTAGAGCTTATTTCTGAATACTTAATATGTATTGGACATCATTTCAAGGGATTTCCACAAATTCAGTTTTCATGACAACAATCCTAATTGAATTAATTCTTTCCTCCTCTACGACTTTTAAATAATTATTATTTTATTAAGCAGAGTGCTAAGACTAAGATACTTAAGCAACTTGCCCAAGTTTCTAGAAGTAGTAAGACCCCGAGATGGAATCTGAAATCAGATACATGTGACCCTGGACTCCCAACTCTTGACTCTTCTTTCCAATGTAGACACTCTTTACCATGTCTGTGGGTCATCCTCAGGAGTGAAAGCAGTGTCTCTTTCAAGGCTCAGACAATGTTTAAGATGTAACAGGAACTTGAATTATCAATGAATAAGTATAGCTTTACTTTCAGAGAGCTATTATTAAGGTTTATCTCTGCAGAGAAAGACAAATATCCTATGGCATCACTTATATACAGAATCTTAAAAAATCATACAAATGAACTTATTTATAAAACAGAAATAGACTCTCAAACATAGAGAACAAATTTATGGTTACCAAAGTGGGTAGTTAAGTTAGGAGTTTGGGATTAACAGATACACACCACCATATATAAAATAGGTAAACAACAAGGACGCACGGTATAGCACAGGGAACTATACTCAATATCTTGTAATAACCTACAATGGAAAAGGATCCAAAAAAACACATATACATACATAAATGTATATGTGTATAACTGAATCACTTTGCTCTACACTTGAAACTAATACATTAGAAATTAACTATACTTCAATAAAAAATGAAAGATTTATCTCAGAAGGTCTATGAGGCTATAAACTTCTTATTTTGTTTCTCTCTGCATACCCTCAAGATGTCTGGATTTGTGTTAGCAAGTAGAAGATAATGAATATTCTTATGGAAGGAAAGAAAGAAAAATAATGGTCAGTTAAAATGCTCAACTCTTAGGGATAACTTCCAACCATAGTAAGAGGAAGGATGAACTAGAGGAGAATCTCTACCTTGAATCATGACCACAGCCTTCAGTTTAGTAGTAGCTAAAATGAGAGTTTAAAAGAACCACCACTATGATCTAAACCTCCAATTCCACCCAGAATTGATGACTTCCTAGAAAAGGAGGAAGAGTCAGTATAGCACTTCTTGTGCTTCTCAGAGTCCTTGGAGTCAGGCCAAGCCAACAAAAGATGGATGGGGGACGGGTGCTATTTATAATGTGGTCCATGTGCAAGCCTCATTTCCTAGAAATGCATATTGAATCACTAGAAATTCTAAGACTTCAGGTGACACTGTGAAACCAATATAGCATAGACACACATTCACATGTGTATACACATGTGTTCATACACACACATACACATGTGGGAGCCACATGTCCCATCAGAAAGATGAACTCTTCCCAGTTTCCTTCTTGTATTAACCACGAATTCTTTTTTTTATATTCTGATGCTTTGACATCTGGGGGCTTGCTGATGTTGGAAGGATTTCTCCTTCCAGGAACTGCCAGTTCCTAGAGGTAGTAAACAACTTGGCCATGGACATGACTTTCAAATGTGAACCAATCAATCCAGAGCCATGCCCCCAGCCACCTGCCTTGCTGGGCTCTCACAGCCACCACTGTCTACCTGCCCCCATCACCCCAGGGCCGGGTACCAGACAACTAGGGAGATCTCACACCCCAGAGTTCACTGAAGTCATTCAAACAAGCCAATCCTAAGTCTGATCACCCTTGTATGTTTCTTTTTATGGAACCACAAATTGAGAAATTTTGTCCAGTTTCCCTCTTTCCCCTAACCGGCCACCAACCCTGGTGTTTCCCCAAGTGGCCCAAGGCATGCTCCTTTCTGTGAGTATAACAAACTCTATCTTCAGTGACAGCTACCTCCTGATCTGTTGGCCTCATCATACCTAAACCATAATTTAAAAAATATATATTAAAAATCTCTGAATATATTATTTATGACCTTAATTTCCCAACAAAAATGCAAGGACTGGCATTGTTAAAGAAGGAAAAAGTTCCAAGATGTGCAACAATGTTAGCAAAGGCAGAGTAGGGCACTTACACTCTTACCGGAGCAATAAAATGCTGTAAGGAGACACAAGTCAGGGACTGCTCCCACAGAAGAAAGGGAAAGGTACAGTGATGGTGAAAGCTACCTTGCTGGTGTCTCCCTGAGTATGAAGGCTCATAAATTCAAGGTTATTGGCACTTTCTGCAGCATTTATAACTCCTTTCCAGATTTAGGTTTGCAAGATTATAGGAAACAACCCCAAGTTTCTTGTTCTATAGCTCTGAGAACTAACTGGCTTAACTTTCTTCAGGATGAGAAGCAATACAAGTAAGCCTTCTAGGTAATTATGCCTTAACTATTAAAGATAATGCTTTGCCAATTTAGAAAGCAGTTTAACTGGTCATGTCTTGCTAAGTACTTATAGCGAGGTTTAAGGAAAGAACAATACATATGTACAAATTAAAAGGCTTCTGGACTAGTATGCAATTATTGTCATCTAACTGAAATGTTTCCAAGGGTCAACAGAAAACAGCCTTGATACTTTTTTTTGTTGGAATTAGAGGGTCACCAGGAGCTCTCTGAACAGGTAGAGCATCAAAAAGTGTAAACATTTGAGTGTGGTGATTAAACCGTGGGCTCCAGCATCACCCAGACGTGGAGGTGACTAGGCGCACTGCTGCTTACTAGCTATGCAGTTTGGGGTGATGAATTTAACTTTTCTCAACCTCAAGTTCCTTATCTATGAAATAAGGATAAAAATAGTACCCATGTGAATGCACTGTAATAAAAATTAAACAAGTTAATACACATGCTCAGCACGTTGTCTGGCTCAGTCACTGACCGCATAAATGTTGGCTTTCAGTAGATACCACAAACAACCTGCAACAAATGCCAGAGAAATGAGGACTTGCTGTATTATATATTTTCTTAATTATTTTCAAGGTACTTTTTTTTCATTCAAGGATTCATTCTTCGTAGAACTTTCTTATATTTTTTGTATTTCTGTTCTTGCATTTCTAAATATGCTTATATTTCTGTTTCCTACTCAAGAGAAGTTTGACTCAAGAAGAATAAGGTACTACAATCCCATGTATGTCAAGAGGAGAATTCATAAGTTCCCTTCACGTGTTTAAAGTCCTATAAAGTTTTTTTACAAAATGGAAATAAATTTGTCTACCTGCTCAACTCCTTCTTAATGCTTCACTTTTGAACCTCAAGGCTTAATGTAATTTAATTTGTACTGATTATTAATGTAATTCTAACATCATTCAGGTCATTGAAAGCCAGCTTATTAAACAGCTCTGTCTCACCCTCCACCTTTGGAACAGTACAAATCATTAAACAGAACAGTTTTTAAACAGACATGCACTGTGGTTTTCTTACATCTTTCTCCAAAGCCTTAGAAAATTACTATTAGTGTCATTCAAGTTGGGAAACTTAGTCATGTTTTCTAAACCTTATGGATATGTCCCAGAATGAGAAAGGATGGAGAATAAGTCTTAAACAGCTGGGAGAGGTTTTGTGGATTTCATAGTGGCTGGGAACTACTAACAAGGAAATATTACACATGGCCTCTGGCAGGAACATATTATAAAATCCAGAGCCTTTTGTTATGGGCTGAGTAGAGTATTATTCATAATTGTTATTTGATTTGGTCTTCTTCCCATCTTCTCTTTAAGAAAAGACTTTTCTGCCTTGAAATATTACAACATTTAAAGGTGCCCCATGTCTCTGATTATATGCTATATAACCTGGCAAATGTTACTAAAAAAAAAAAAATCCCATGAGTAAAATTTGCAGTAGCAGATGGCATTTTCACCAACTCACAGAGCCAGTTTCTTACTGAGGTAAGGATCCACCCTCAGTTGAGTAATGACAGGAAATGCCCATCATTCCTAGAATATTTCATTCATTCAAGTGACCTTCATTAATCCCTCAAGCATCCCCAATAACTCCAGGAAACCATCCAGATTCATCTATGTCTGGCTGCTCCTTGTGTTGCCAGCTCCATCTCACACTGCTTCTCTGCCCTACAAACGTGAAACTCCAGTCATCTACAGTTTTAATGTTTGCAGCTCCTACAGGTGACAAGTAATCCCAAGCAGCTGATGACATGTAATAATACGCAAATTTATCAATGCACTAATTTTTGTGACACATGCTTCAGGTGGGTGACCATAAGGGAGTCATTTGGCTGCTGAGTGAGACTAGCTGGTGGCCCAGCATATGCCTTTCAACAGCCCTTTGCCATTTTTTCTGTTTATTCCTCTGTATACTCTGCATGGGGTATATCACTTACATATTGCCACAAAAATGCTGTTCTACAAACAACCACAAACCTCAGTGGCCCACAACAATAAACATTTGTTTTGCTCTTCTGTCTGTGGGGTTCAGCGGGTGGGGTATGAGCATTGGTTGATTTCACCTGGGCTTGCGCACAAACTTGTGTTCAAACATGGGTTTCCTGGTAGCACGGTTGCTGTTGTCAAGGCTGAAATATAAATCTGGGATCATAACAGGCTATTGGCTGGTCTAGTTTAGCCTCAGCCAGAACAACCAAAGCAACTTGGTGCTGCTCTATTTGCCCATCCTCCTCCTGTGGGCTAATCCATGTATGTTCTCATAACAATGCAGAACTACAAAAGCTATGCAAGAACAACCACACTAACAATTTCAAACCTGTACTTACATCATGAATGCCAACACTGCATTGGCCAAAACAAGTCACATGGCCACACCCAATATGAGAGGCACTAGGCCTTGCCACTCAAGTGGTAAGGATATAGGAAGAGTGAAGAACAGAAGGCATTTTCGCAATCAATCTATCCCATGGGAGCAATGAATTCCAGAGTGGTGTTTGAGAGGACCATCCTTCTTTTCTCCTTGAATTCCTGGATAAAGTTATCCAGTTTTTCACTTCCATGCTGACGTACTGATAGCTCTTTCCCCAAGTCTTCACATTACTACTCAGCATCATGCCTGTCTGTAGGTACAGAGACAGGACAAATAAAACAGCCTCTGATTTTAGGAAGAATATAACTTATTAGGGCAACTGAGACTTACATACTACTGAGTTGAGTGTTAATAATATAAATACAGTAACATAATGCTCAGTCCACAGTGAGAAGGTGTAGATTATGCATCCCATCCCTCCAACATACACCTTTAAATTTACCTGCAGCTAGAGTGGGCAGTGCTTGGGGTCTGACAAGTTCCTATCTCAGGTACCTATAGCTCTCTGCTTCTCTATCTGAGAGCTTTCTTCCACATTAGTGGAAGTCTGCACTAATGCATATAGATAAAACCCAGAAGCACTACAAATTTAATGTCCCAAGAGAAAATCTTCAGCCAATGAGGTAAGAATCAATGAACAAACACCCCAGTTTCCCACCCCTCACCAGGATAATTCTGAGTCATTTTCTTCAGAGTTCCTCAGTGAGAGCCTGGCAGTTGCCCCCAGAAATAGTCACTCATAAATGGACCTTTGTTTTTCTACCCTTCCCATCTTGCTTTCTCCAGTGACTTATTGGGCATCTTGTGATCATCTCCCATATAAACTCCTTGCCCCAAAGTCCTCATTACAGGCTCTATTTTTCAGTAGAACCCTAATTAAGATGGGAGGCAATAATGTTAGTTAGCTATAACTACTATGCAAAAGCAGAGAAATTCTCAAGGAGCACAGAAAGGAGGGTGCTGAATCCCTGCCATTTCTTTGTTTAGATTCTACATACTATGCTATTCACCTGTGAGCTTCACATGCCCAAGCAGGTAAAGCCATTTCCTGAGTGGTTCCTATGCATGCTCAGTCATGTCCAACTCTTTTGTGACCCCATGGACTGTAGCCTGCAGGGTTCCTCTGTCCATGGGATTTCCCAGGCAAGAATACAGGAGTGGGTTGCCATTTCCTTCTCCACTGTATCTTCCTGACCCAGGGATTGAACCTGTGTCTCCTGCATTGACAGGTGGTTTCTTTACCACTAGTGCCACCTGGTAAGCCTGAGAGGTCCCTATAGTTATATCATTTGACAGGACTGGGCAAAGGAAGGAGGCAGAGAAAAGAGGTACCAAAAAAAACCCTTTGTGTAAGTAATAGTTTGAGCAATAGTGTTTGTAGTATAATATGAGGTAGCTATAGATCAATGTCCAAAATTCTTTCAGCAGGGATTAATTTCTTTAGATAAGCATTGCCCCATCTCCATGAGAGCTTTTTGCAAAACTCAGTTATGGACAAAACAAGCAGTGGTGGAGGAGAGGGAAACATGTGGCTCTGAAGACAGAAGGCCCTGCTCTCCATTAGCTCTGCGGCTTTTAACAAGCCAGTGTCTCAGTCTCCTTATCTGCAAAACGAGATTAGTAACCTCTAATCTACATGTTTATCATCAGTATTAAATAAAATGGCAACCATAAACATCCAGGCACTATCCCTGACATATAATAGATACTCAGTGAGTTTTGTCCCTTATTAATTTGGAGTCAGACAAACATGATCTTGAATTTCAGTCCTACAACTAAATGGTCAGATGACTATAGAGCAATATAGCATAGTGATTAATCGCTCAAGCTCAGTATTTGAAGCCAAGTGGATTTAGGTTTAACACTACCATGTGCAAATTATGTGACCTCAAGCAAGTTCCTAAACCTTTCTGGACCTAGTTGTCCCATTTTTAAATGAGAATAATGACCTGCTGCAATTCAGCTATTCTAAAATATACATTTAAATTAATACCTCTGATATCAAAACACATCTTACAATTAATGACATATCATAGTATATTGGCAGCATTTTACTGTATTAGTGATACATAAATACATGAAGAATGCCAACAGTGTGCAATTAATATTGTCTTAGATACACTGAATTATAGCTTTACCTAATATGAAAGGTTGTGCACATTAAATGAGATTGTACTTTAAAAGTTTAGTTTCTAATAAATACTCAGTAAAAGTAAACTATTGCATAACTTCTTCTTAATATTCTTTATCAGTTTTAAGCTTCTCGTTTATATGAATTCAAACAGTAACACCAGTGTTGTAAGGTCCAGGGGGAAGCTAATCTAGGAGGAGTTAAATCATTTAACACAGGTCCTGCAAGGACCTCACTTCATTTGGGTGAGGCCACCACCTCTGCCATCAATACCATCCCCATCTTCATGGCCCAATGCCAATGTCACTGTTACTACCGCTCGGATGACACTACTGGCATGTGTGGATGCCACTACAGATCATGCTGCTGTGATGATCTGATCTTGACGGGCTCACGTCTTTGACAACAGACTCTCATTGGCTGACTTAGATCATAGCTTGCTTCCTGATTGTGCTGGAGAATTGCTCATGTGAGCCAGCAGAGAGAAACAGATCATGAGAACCACTTCCGTGCCAGACAATATACATGATGACATAGGCTCAATCTCCACCAGGGGTATTTTTTGGAAAGAAGTTGGGTAATGAACAATTAAAACCCTAAAAGCAGCAACAGTCATGTAAATTTCCACTAGATCCTTTCTTCTAAAATATGCCCTAAAACTAGGCCATTGATTTCATTTTCTCCTGAATATTGGAAAGGTTTTTAAAAAGTAAGGAAAGACATGTAAAGCATAGTGAAGCACCAATATGTCTTCTACAAACACAAAAGCCTGTCTCTGAAAAATGTGCAGAAGACCTGTATTTCAGGAGTTTAGGGTGCTAGGGAGCTACAAAGTTGAGATTAGGAGGAAAATGCTGCTGTTGCTAAGTTGCTTCAGTCGTGTCTGACTCTGTGAGGCCCCATAGACAGCAACCCACCAGGCTTCCCCATCCCTGGGATTCTCCAGGCAAGAACACTGGAGTGGGTTGCCATTTCCTTCTCCAATGCATGAAGTGAAAAGTGAAAGTGAAGTCGCTCAGTCGTGTCCGATTCTTAGCGACCCCATGGACTGCAGCCCACCAGGCTCCGCCGTCCAAGGGATTTTCCAGGCAAGAGTACTGGAGTGGGGTGCCATTGCCTTCTCTGTAGGAGGAAAATAGGAGGTATCAATTTTGATTTCCCAAACTTCTATAAGTCTTTCAATAGAAGAAAGTATTTGGGAAAAGACTTGTTTGAGAATTTATTTTTATTTCTATTTTTTTTATTATTTATTGTTATTTATGTATTATTTACTGTTATTTGTGACTGTTCCTTTTAAAAAAATTCTTACCATTATTTCTATTATTTCAATCACCATTATTTTTCCTCTTCTTGCTTTTTATTGGGTTTCTGTTTCTTTTTTTTTTTTTTTTAATTTTTTATTAGTTGGAGGCTAATTTAAAATCATGGTTTTATGTCTACTGCAGCCTCTCCATGCATAGAGATGAAGAAATAGCATTCTGTAGTGATAAGAATATTGACTTGAAAACAAACACTTGACTTTAAATCCTAACTCAGCTTTAGAAAAGGCAGAGGAACCAGAGATCAAATTGCCAACATCTGTTGGATAATAGAAAAAGCAAGAGAATTACAGAAAATCTACTTCTTATTCATTGACTATGCTAAACCTTTGACTGTATGGATCACAACAAACTATGGAAAATTCTTCAAGGGATGGAAATGCCAGACCACCTTACTTGTCTCCTGAGAAACTTGTATGGAGGTCAAAAGAACTGGACATGGGACAATGGACTGATTCCAAATTGGGAAAGGAGTACATCAAAGCTGCTTATAATAACCCTGCTTATTTAATTTCTATTCAGAGTACATCATTAGAAATGCCTGGCTGGATGGATCACAAGCTGGAATCAAGATTTCCAGGAGAAATAAGAAATATCAACAACCTCAGATATACAAATGTTACCATTTGGCATCATTTGCCAAAATGGCAGATACCATCTGCCATTTGGTATCTAATGGCAGAAAGTGAAGAGGAACTAAAGAGCCTCTTGATGAAAGTGAAAGAAGAGAGTGAAAAAGTTGCCTTAAAACTCATTCAAAAACCCAAGATTAGGGCATCTGGTCCCATCACTTCATGGCAAATAGATGGGGAAAAAGTAAAAATAGTGACAGATTTTATTTTCTTGGGTTCCAAAATCACTGCAGATGGTGACTGCAGCCATGAAACTAAAAGATGCTTGCTCCTTGGAAGAAAAACTATGACCACCCTAGACAGCATATTGAAAAGCAGAGACATTACTTTGCCAACAAAGTTCCATCTAGTCAAGGTTTTTTCAGTCATCAGGTACGGATGTGAGAGTTGGACCATAAAGAAAGCTGAGCACCAAAGAATTGATTCTTTTGAACTGAGGTGCTGGAAAATACTCTTAAGAGTCCCTTGGACAGCAAAGAGATCAGACAAGTCAGTCTTAAAAGAAATCAACTCTGAATATTCATTGGAAGGACTGATGCTGAAGCTCCAATACTTTGGCCACCTGATGTAAAGAGCTGACTCATTGAAAAAGACCCTAATGCTGGGAAAGACTGAGGGCAATAAGAGAAACAGAGGATGGGCAACAGAGGATGAGATGGGTTAGATGGCATCACCACTCAATGGACATGAGTTTGAGCAAACTCTGGGAGATGGTGAAGAACAGGGAAACCTGGCATGCCATAGTCAATGAGGTTGCAAACAGTTGGACATGACTCAGTGACTGGAAAACAGCAGCAGTAGGAACTTGGGCTAGACTTCTGTTCCTCTGACTCCCACTATGGTTGAGAGATGATATTAGTCACTTTGCAAGGATTTGATTGGCTTGGTAAGAAAGCATTTTAAGTATCTAATGCACGTAGTATGCCAACATTTCTTCCATGCACTGTAAATTGTGTAATTATATTTTCATTTTACACCTTTTGTATCTTTTAGTGATTGCTGGGATACTAGAAAATTAGGCACTTTCCTAACAAACCTGAAGGACATTCTGAATCTCTCCCCCGCCAACCCTTTTTTGACTTTAACTCTTCTTACTTTTCCACTTACTTCTTACTTTTGATAAACTTGTGATTTATATTTTTGTGGTATATATTTTATATATTTTGCTATATTTTAAGGATGCTGTCTTAAAACATCTTTACAATAGTCAATGCATTATCATCACTATGACGGATCCAGAAATTTCCATATACATAATTAACCACATAAAAAGGGGAAGTTGTATTGAGTGCTCTTGGTAGAACTATCTTTCCATTGGGCACTGATGTAACCCACTGTTTTGAAGCTTTTGGAAAGTGTACTGATATGATAATGTGGATTACCACAAATTACACTCAGAGACTGCAGCTGGTAATCTTGGTTGGGGATCCTTACTCTTTCTTCATGGATATCTAAGAGAACAAACTTTAGAAAACCCAAGGGAGATGCTCTATCCTCCATCAGTGGAGCTTCACAGAGTGTTCCTCCCTCCCCTGATAAATTCCCATCCTGAGGTCTAATCTCTCGTCCTCAGAGGGCTTTGCAAGCTGGGCAACTGACTAGAGACTCTCAGCCTCCCTAGCGAGGGACTCTGTTTCAAATTTCTCTCTCTGTGCTCCTGTTTATTGATCCCACTGAATATGTAATTTTATTGTAAGCCAAACGTAAAACGTTTATAAATGAAATGTAAATAACCAGGATCTGAAAGACTTCATAGTTATTATTTCTGGTGTCATAAACTGTCCAGTCACTTAATAGGGTGCTGTTTTTCCCTGAGGAAAAAGGCACAATCACAGATATGAATGTAAAATTGAGGGGAAAAAAAAACTTTAAATAACTTTTAGGTAAAGTTATAAAATAACTATAAATATTAAATATATTTAAAGTGTGAGAATAATCATATATTCCCTGTCCCTTGATTGATCTTACATCTGAGAAAACAACAAGTTTTCTAAATAATTCTCGTTCATTGAAAAAGCAAAAAGAGTAGAAAAGTGGGAAGGGATGCAGTGTCCTAGTTCCCAGGCATTTCACACACGTTGTCTCTTTTAAACTCTAAAGCAAGGCCCCCCAAGAAGATATTTTTACAGATTGAGCAAATAGAGGTTCAGAGAGGTTAAGTGATATGTCCATGGTCACACAGCTGGTGAGTGGAAAGCTGAGCATTAAGCTCAGTTTAGTCCTGCGTCAAAGTCCAAGCTCCTCCCCTAAGAGAGATTAACAAACAGTTTAATAAACACCACATGAAATGCTGAGAGATGCTCTAGATTTTCCCAAATCCCAAGGCAGAGCAGAAAATAAATGAAAAGAAAAAAACGCACAGACTTCTAGGCATCCACGGCAAACAGGAAATCATACTTTCCCATGAGCTGGGCTTGCCAAAGAGCATTTGCAGGGAGCCTGCCTGCCAGGGCCCATTTGGGCTGTGTGTCCTCCAGGGCCCTTCCATCCCTCGTAAAGGCATGATTCACTAAGGGTCCAGTCTTCAGCCCCTTTATGTACCATGGTTGGAATTCAGACTCACAGGAGGCATTTCTCAAGCAAGAGGTTGCCAAAAGCTTCCAGCCCCTGCATCTCTGATTTTGTCTCTGTGATTTTTTGCTGAGGTATTTCAATGGAACATAAGCCTGGTCCAGCACGTTGGTGAGTTACGTGCAGAACATCCTGCCCAGCGCCACGGGTGAATGCTTATGTATACGCACAGCGTTCACATTTCCAGCAACGCTCAGGAGCAGTTCAGTCCCATAAGGGTTCCTTGTAATGCTGAGGCTGTTGCAGGGGAGAGGCAGGAGGTGTGCCTCTCTCCAGCCCAGGCACTTTATACATGTTCCTTTGAAGCCTTGGAAACTGGAAAATGACTCACCTTTATGACTTGGGTCACTTGTGCCAGAGTGAGAGCCTTCCTGAAAGAGGCTTTTCTCACCCAGGGACGGCATCTATGCCTCCACCCCTCCACACACACACACACCCGCAGTCCCCTTGCAGATGGAGAAGCAAGCAAACAGGTCCCTAGCTTTGGAAACCTACCTTCTGAGTCAACCTCTCTTGATTCAGTTTATCTTTAGCAGCTTCTGAAGAGGATGTTTTGACTAAGGGTATGCAACAGCTCTGCTGGATTTTGAACTCCTTGTAATGGAACAACCCCCACCAATGATCCCTCCAATAGTGGGAAAGGGCCACTTGAATCAAGCATCCACCATACACATACCAGGCACTTGATTTAATTCCCACAACCCTTTGAGATAATAGCATAAGT
The DNA here is from genome assembly GCF_019320065.1 of Cervus canadensis. NCBI lineage: Eukaryota > Metazoa > Chordata > Mammalia > Artiodactyla > Cervidae > Cervus > Cervus canadensis. The sequence goes on along the minus strand of NC_057397.1, from coordinate 17,612,504 downwards.
GTCTTTAGGCATAAGAAATTAAAGTGGCCGACGGGTCAAAACTGAAGTTAAGTAATGGTCCCAAGGCATTTTCATTCACAATCCAGTATTCTTCCTGCTACAGCACACTAACTTGACTCATTCACTTCCACACACTCAATCACTCTTTTATAAACTCATTCAATAAACATCATTTGAGTGCCCATTATACGCTACATATGGTGTGAAGCACTAAGATGCAGCAGTGAGCAAGACAGCCCAAGTTCTCACTGAGGATACAAAGTACTTGGGAGAGAAATATGGTGAACAAAGAAATAGAATTGTGTTGTGCAGAAACAGTGCAATCAAATGTGTGTAAACATACAGCAAGGACACACATTAGTCTCGGGGAAATGAGTGGACTCAAAGAACAATTCTCTGAATAAATGACGCCTGAAAGATACCAAGCAAAGATGAGCAGTGTGGGCAAACAACGAAAGAGGAAAATGCTCATACAGAGTCCCCCAGGCCTAAAGGGGTTTGTACTGTTCAAGAAACTAGAAGAATTTTAATTTGGTGGGAGTGTCTCCTGATTGCTCCAAATCACGACTTTTCTGATAAATGTTAGCCAATAGTCTCCTCATCTAATGAGAAAAATTAAGATAGGGATTCAGCCCAGAAGTCACTTCCCTCAAGAAGAGTGTCCTTTTGTCGAGAGAGGCCTCTGTATAAATAGCACCCAAGACCAGGGAAAAGAGTGACTTCAGGCTCAATAAGCAGATGACAATTCTCATTAAGTCATTAGGAAGGAAATGAGTATAAAGGTAACTTCCTGACCCCCAACAGCCATCCCATTTATCAGTGGTGCCCAACCTTGCTGGCACCAGGGACCTGTGTCATGGAAGATGGCTTCTCCATGGATGGGATGGGGTGGCCTGGTTGCCTACAGGGCACAGACAAGTACTGATCTAAGCCCAGGGGTTGGGGACCCCTGGAATCTATCACCAGGATTTTTAGCCACTACATAGTTTTTCTTCTTAACTCCAGAATGGATGGCATTTAAAGGTCATTCTTTTATGTGCTGAGTATCAGGCATCTTAATGGATATGCCCTCCTACCCTAAAACCTGAAGTTAACTATTTTCGGTGAATCCTTTTCTAGTCCTCTAATATGAAGTTATCTTCATCCTGTCCTTCCTGGATCCCAGGAAAAGATAATGTATCTGCCTTCACTTCTATTAATCCAAAACTCCATTCTAGAGGGGAACTGGTAGGAAGAAAATTAACATTTATTGGGCACCTACTACATGACTGCTGCCAAGTTGCTACAGTCGTGTCCGACTCTGTGCGACCCCACAGATGGCAGCCCACCATGCTCTCCCGTCCCTGGGATTCTCCAGGCAAGAATACTGGAGTGGGTTGCCATTTCCTTCTCCAGTGCATGAAAATGAAAAGGGAAAGTGAAGTCACTCAGGTCGTATCCGATTCCTAGCGACCCCATGGATTGCAGCCTACCAGGGTCCTCAGTCCATGGGATTTTCTAGGCAAGAGTACTGGAGTGGGTTGCCATTGCCTTTTCCTACTATGTGACAACCACCATTTAATTTCACCTCATATGGCAGGTGCAATAATCCCATTTTCAGATGAGAAAAATAAGGGCTTGAAAAGTTCATGATTTGTTTATAATTACACAATAAAAGCAAGAGCAAACACTTGAACCCATTTTGTTCTGAAGCTCATGTGTGGCTTTAGGACTCAGGATGTTTAAAGGCAATGCCTATAAGTAACTGCCCAGCCTTGAAATTTAGCTGCATGTGGAACTCACTCTCCTTCCTAGAAATCTATCTTTAGGTAAATTATTAGCACCAGATCTGAAACCCAGGTATGTAAAGGAGGTCCAGTGATATTTTAGTGAACGATCCAGATAGAATGGACATATATAATGAAAATCTGGTTGGAGAATTTGACTTTCAAGGCAATGAGAAATCTTAGGAGAAAGCATTTTATTTTCAACTGTACAATATTCCAATAGATAACTCCTTTCATAATTACTTTTAAAAGAGAGAACCACATGAGCATCACATGACAAAATTCCCTCGGGAGAGATTAATAAATCTCCTTTGTCACTGTCATGGTGAATTAAAAGACAGCAGGTCTCAGACTTGATCAAGCTTGGCTTCTAATTCTGCCTATGCTATTTCCCAGATGAGTCATATGAACACGTTGCTGAACTTCCTGAGCTTCTGTTTGCTCTTTCATACATTGGTGATAAAAATAGCAAAATGAGGAATCGGGTGGAGAGGGAGGTGGGAGGGGGGATCGGGATGGGGAATAAGTGTAAATCTATGGCTGATTCATATCAATGTATGACAAAACCCACTGAAATGTTGTGAAGTAATTAGCCTCCAACTAATAAAATAAATAAATAAATAAATAAAATTAAAAAAAAAAAATACATAGAGGAAGATATTTATTATGTTACTTTGATCACTCCACTGTCTGAGCCTTGGGATTTTTTTTGTAACTAATAAAAAGGTAAAAAAAAAAAAAAAAAAAAAAAAAAAAAAATAGCAAAATGAGGAGTTACTTTTTAAAAAAGTAGCACATAGTAGGCTAGTAGATATTCAACAAATGCTCATCTCATCTTTCCCCTTCCAATAAACTCATCATGTATTTAATAGTCTATGTTGACTTGTGGTTTTATTGTGATAATATCCATAATTATAATAACACCTAGCACTCAGATACCATGGTAGCATTTGTAAAGTGTTTTCAAGCTTGCTATCTTATTCAGTCATGACCTAGATATTGATACCATTCCTTTACCCAAATTTTACAAATGAGGGAATCAAGTCTGGAGTGGCAACATTTCTTGAGGAGGGTCAAGAACAAGAGCTCTGGGATGCCACTGCTCATGGGAATGCTAGGCCTTGCTCTATGATCTTAGACAAATTATGTAATCACTCTGTGACTCAGTTTACTCCTCTTTAAAACTGAGAATAATAATGGTACTTATTTCACAATGTTGGGAGAATAAGTTAATATAGTTATGTGCATGCTTAGAACAATAAGTATTCAATTAATGTTATATATTATTTTTTGTTGCAAAAGAAGAGTTACCACTTGAGTGAGAGGATGAAATAAGGCAATAAATAAATTCATACATATAAAGTATTTGCACTCATTTCTGACATACAGTAAGGATTCAGCAAGTATTATGTGCTATTATTGTCCCATGTGACTCAGACATTAAGTAGAAAAAGTGGTTTTTGACTCAGCATCCTCGGAAGTTAAAGCTACTATGGGTCAGGAGGGAAAAGATTGAGGAAGCGACAGTGGGAGCCCTGTTATGGGCCAAGCAAAGTGTAAACATCTTTTTAGCCTTGCTTACCCACTCCAGTGTTCTTGCCTGGAGAATCCCAGGGATGGAGGAGCCTGGTGGGCTGCCATCTGTGGGGTCACACAGAGTCAGACACGACTGAAGCGACTTAGC
>NC_057397.1:17584081-17608954 GCF_019320065.1 Cervus canadensis | reverse complement strand
TAATGTTAGTTAGCTATAACTACTATGCAAAAGCAGAGAAATTCTCAAGGAGCACAGAAAGGAGGGTGCTGAATCCCTGCCATTTCTTTGTTTAGATTCTACATACTATGCTATTCACCTGTGAGCTTCACATGCCCAAGCAGGTAAAGCCATTTCCTGAGTGGTTCCTATGCATGCTCAGTCATGTCCAACTCTTTTGTGACCCCATGGACTGTAGCCTGCAGGGTTCCTCTGTCCATGGGATTTCCCAGGCAAGAATACAGGAGTGGGTTGCCATTTCCTTCTCCACTGTATCTTCCTGACCCAGGGATTGAACCTGTGTCTCCTGCATTGACAGGTGGTTTCTTTACCACTAGTGCCACCTGGTAAGCCTGAGAGGTCCCTATAGTTATATCATTTGACAGGACTGGGCAAAGGAAGGAGGCAGAGAAAAGAGGTACCAAAAAAAACCCTTTGTGTAAGTAATAGTTTGAGCAATAGTGTTTGTAGTATAATATGAGGTAGCTATAGATCAATGTCCAAAATTCTTTCAGCAGGGATTAATTTCTTTAGATAAGCATTGCCCCATCTCCATGAGAGCTTTTTGCAAAACTCAGTTATGGACAAAACAAGCAGTGGTGGAGGAGAGGGAAACATGTGGCTCTGAAGACAGAAGGCCCTGCTCTCCATTAGCTCTGCGGCTTTTAACAAGCCAGTGTCTCAGTCTCCTTATCTGCAAAACGAGATTAGTAACCTCTAATCTACATGTTTATCATCAGTATTAAATAAAATGGCAACCATAAACATCCAGGCACTATCCCTGACATATAATAGATACTCAGTGAGTTTTGTCCCTTATTAATTTGGAGTCAGACAAACATGATCTTGAATTTCAGTCCTACAACTAAATGGTCAGATGACTATAGAGCAATATAGCATAGTGATTAATCGCTCAAGCTCAGTATTTGAAGCCAAGTGGATTTAGGTTTAACACTACCATGTGCAAATTATGTGACCTCAAGCAAGTTCCTAAACCTTTCTGGACCTAGTTGTCCCATTTTTAAATGAGAATAATGACCTGCTGCAATTCAGCTATTCTAAAATATACATTTAAATTAATACCTCTGATATCAAAACACATCTTACAATTAATGACATATCATAGTATATTGGCAGCATTTTACTGTATTAGTGATACATAAATACATGAAGAATGCCAACAGTGTGCAATTAATATTGTCTTAGATACACTGAATTATAGCTTTACCTAATATGAAAGGTTGTGCACATTAAATGAGATTGTACTTTAAAAGTTTAGTTTCTAATAAATACTCAGTAAAAGTAAACTATTGCATAACTTCTTCTTAATATTCTTTATCAGTTTTAAGCTTCTCGTTTATATGAATTCAAACAGTAACACCAGTGTTGTAAGGTCCAGGGGGAAGCTAATCTAGGAGGAGTTAAATCATTTAACACAGGTCCTGCAAGGACCTCACTTCATTTGGGTGAGGCCACCACCTCTGCCATCAATACCATCCCCATCTTCATGGCCCAATGCCAATGTCACTGTTACTACCGCTCGGATGACACTACTGGCATGTGTGGATGCCACTACAGATCATGCTGCTGTGATGATCTGATCTTGACGGGCTCACGTCTTTGACAACAGACTCTCATTGGCTGACTTAGATCATAGCTTGCTTCCTGATTGTGCTGGAGAATTGCTCATGTGAGCCAGCAGAGAGAAACAGATCATGAGAACCACTTCCGTGCCAGACAATATACATGATGACATAGGCTCAATCTCCACCAGGGGTATTTTTTGGAAAGAAGTTGGGTAATGAACAATTAAAACCCTAAAAGCAGCAACAGTCATGTAAATTTCCACTAGATCCTTTCTTCTAAAATATGCCCTAAAACTAGGCCATTGATTTCATTTTCTCCTGAATATTGGAAAGGTTTTTAAAAAGTAAGGAAAGACATGTAAAGCATAGTGAAGCACCAATATGTCTTCTACAAACACAAAAGCCTGTCTCTGAAAAATGTGCAGAAGACCTGTATTTCAGGAGTTTAGGGTGCTAGGGAGCTACAAAGTTGAGATTAGGAGGAAAATGCTGCTGTTGCTAAGTCGCTTCAGTCGTGTCTGACTCTGTGAGGCCCCATAGACAGCAACCCACCAGGCTTCCCCATCCCTGGGATTCTCCAGGCAAGAACACTGGAGTGGGTTGCCATTTCCTTCTCCAATGCATGAAGTGAAAAGTGAAAGTGAAGTCGCTCAGTCGTGTCCGATTCTTAGCGACCCCATGGACTGCAGCCCACCAGGCTCCGCCGTCCAAGGGATTTTCCAGGCAAGAGTACTGGAGTGGGGTGCCATTGCCTTCTCTGTAGGAGGAAAATAGGAGGTATCAATTTTGATTTCCCAAACTTCTATAAGTCTTTCAATAGAAGAAAGTATTTGGGAAAAGACTTGTTTGAGAATTTATTTTTATTTCTATTTTTTTTATTATTTATTGTTATTTATGTATTATTTACTGTTATTTGTGACTGTTCCTTTTAAAAAAATTCTTACCATTATTTCTATTATTTCAATCACCATTATTTTTCCTCTTCTTGCTTTTTATTGGGTTTCTGTTTCTTTTTTTTTTTTTTTTAATTTTTTATTAGTTGGAGGCTAATTTAAAATCATGGTTTTATGTCTACTGCAGCCTCTCCATGCATAGAGATGAAGAAATAGCATTCTGTAGTGATAAGAATATTGACTTGAAAACAAACACTTGACTTTAAATCCTAACTCAGCTTTAGAAAAGGCAGAGGAACCAGAGATCAAATTGCCAACATCTGTTGGATAATAGAAAAAGCAAGAGAATTACAGAAAATCTACTTCTTATTCATTGACTATGCTAAACCTTTGACTGTATGGATCACAACAAACTATGGAAAATTCTTCAAGGGATGGAAATGCCAGACCACCTTACTTGTCTCCTGAGAAACTTGTATGGAGGTCAAAAGAACTGGACATGGGACAATGGACTGATTCCAAATTGGGAAAGGAGTACATCAAAGCTGCTTATAATAACCCTGCTTATTTAATTTCTATTCAGAGTACATCATTAGAAATGCCTGGCTGGATGGATCACAAGCTGGAATCAAGATTTCCAGGAGAAATAAGAAATATCAACAACCTCAGATATACAAATGTTACCATTTGGCATCATTTGCCAAAATGGCAGATACCATCTGCCATTTGGTATCTAATGGCAGAAAGTGAAGAGGAACTAAAGAGCCTCTTGATGAAAGTGAAAGAAGAGAGTGAAAAAGTTGCCTTAAAACTCATTCAAAAACCCAAGATTAGGGCATCTGGTCCCATCACTTCATGGCAAATAGATGGGGAAAAAGTAAAAATAGTGACAGATTTTATTTTCTTGGGTTCCAAAATCACTGCAGATGGTGACTGCAGCCATGAAACTAAAAGATGCTTGCTCCTTGGAAGAAAAACTATGACCACCCTAGACAGCATATTGAAAAGCAGAGACATTACTTTGCCAACAAAGTTCCATCTAGTCAAGGTTTTTTCAGTCATCAGGTACGGATGTGAGAGTTGGACCATAAAGAAAGCTGAGCACCAAAGAATTGATTCTTTTGAACTGAGGTGCTGGAAAATACTCTTAAGAGTCCCTTGGACAGCAAAGAGATCAGACAAGTCAGTCTTAAAAGAAATCAACTCTGAATATTCATTGGAAGGACTGATGCTGAAGCTCCAATACTTTGGCCACCTGATGTAAAGAGCTGACTCATTGAAAAAGACCCTAATGCTGGGAAAGACTGAGGGCAATAAGAGAAACAGAGGATGGGCAACAGAGGATGAGATGGGTTAGATGGCATCACCACTCAATGGACATGAGTTTGAGCAAACTCTGGGAGATGGTGAAGAACAGGGAAACCTGGCATGCCATAGTCAATGAGGTTGCAAACAGTTGGACATGACTCAGTGACTGGAAAACAGCAGCAGTAGGAACTTGGGCTAGACTTCTGTTCCTCTGACTCCCACTATGGTTGAGAGATGATATTAGTCACTTTGCAAGGATTTGATTGGCTTGGTAAGAAAGCATTTTAAGTATCTAATGCACGTAGTATGCCAACATTTCTTCCATGCACTGTAAATTGTGTAATTATATTTTCATTTTACACCTTTTGTATCTTTTAGTGATTGCTGGGATACTAGAAAATTAGGCACTTTCCTAACAAACCTGAAGGACATTCTGAATCTCTCCCCCGCCAACCCTTTTTTGACTTTAACTCTTCTTACTTTTCCACTTACTTCTTACTTTTGATAAACTTGTGATTTATATTTTTGTGGTATATATTTTATATATTTTGCTATATTTTAAGGATGCTGTCTTAAAACATCTTTACAATAGTCAATGCATTATCATCACTATGACGGATCCAGAAATTTCCATATACATAATTAACCACATAAAAAGGGGAAGTTGTATTGAGTGCTCTTGGTAGAACTATCTTTCCATTGGGCACTGATGTAACCCACTGTTTTGAAGCTTTTGGAAAGTGTACTGATATGATAATGTGGATTACCACAAATTACACTCAGAGACTGCAGCTGGTAATCTTGGTTGGGGATCCTTACTCTTTCTTCATGGATATCTAAGAGAACAAACTTTAGAAAACCCAAGGGAGATGCTCTATCCTCCATCAGTGGAGCTTCACAGAGTGTTCCTCCCTCCCCTGATAAATTCCCATCCTGAGGTCTAATCTCTCGTCCTCAGAGGGCTTTGCAAGCTGGGCAACTGACTAGAGACTCTCAGCCTCCCTAGCGAGGGACTCTGTTTCAAATTTCTCTCTCTGTGCTCCTGTTTATTGATCCCACTGAATATGTAATTTTATTGTAAGCCAAACGCAAAACGTTTATAAATGAAATGTAAATAACCAGGATCTGAAAGACTTCATAGTTATTATTTCTGGTGTCATAAACTGTCCAGTCACTTAATAGGGTGCTGTTTTTCCCTGAGGAAAAAGGCACAATCACAGATATGAATGTAAAATTGAGGGGAAAAAAAAACTTTAAATAACTTTTAGGTAAAGTTATAAAATAACTATAAATATTAAATATATTTAAAGTGTGAGAATAATCATATATTCCCTGTCCCTTGATTGATCTTACATCTGAGAAAACAACAAGTTTTCTAAATAATTCTCGTTCATTGAAAAAGCAAAAAGAGTAGAAAAGTGGGAAGGGATGCAGTGTCCTAGTTCCCAGGCATTTCACACACGTTGTCTCTTTTAAACTCTAAAGCAAGGCCCCCCAAGAAGACATTTTTACAGATTGAGCAAATAGAGGTTCAGAGAGGTTAAGTGATATGTCCATGGTCACACAGCTGGTGAGTGGAAAGCTGAGCATTAAGCTCAGTTTAGTCCTGCGTCAAAGTCCAAGCTCCTCCCCTAAGAGAGATTAACAAACAGTTTAATAAACACCACATGAAATGCTGAGAGATGCTCTAGATTTTCCCAAATCCCAAGGCAGAGCAGAAAAGAAATGAAAAGAAAAAAACGCACAGACTTCTAGGCATCCACGGCAAGCAGGAAATCATACTTTCCCATGAGCTGGGCTTGCCAAAGAGCATTTGCAGGGAGCCTGCCTGCCAGGGCCCATTTGGGCTGTGTGTCCTCCAGGGCCCTTCCATCCCTCGTAAAGGCATGATTCACTAAGGGTCCAGTCTTCAGCCCCTTTATGTACCATGGTTGGAATTCAGACTCACAGGAGGCATTTCTCAAGCAAGAGGTTGCCAAAAGCTTCCAGCCCCTGCATCTCTGATTTTGTCTCTGTGATTTTTTGCTGAGGTATTTCAATGGAACATAAGCCTGGTCCAGCACGTTGGTGAGTTACGTGCAGAACATCCTGCCCAGCGCCACGGGTGAATGCTTATGTATACGCACAGCGTTCACATTTCCAGCAACGCTCAGGAGCAGTTCAGTCCCATAAGGGTTCCTTGTAATGCTGAGGCTGTTGCAGGGGAGAGGCAGGAGGTGTGCCTCTCTCCAGCCCAGGCACTTTATACATGTTCCTTTGAAGCCTTGGAAACTGGAAAATGACTCACCTTTATGACTTGGGTCACTTGTGCCAGAGTGAGAGCCTTCCTGAAAGAGGCTTTTCTCACCCAGGGACGGCATCTATGCCTCCACCCCTCCACACACACACACACCCGCAGTCTCCTTGCAGATGGAGAAGCAAGCAAACAGGTCCCTAGCTTTGGAAACCTACCTTCTGAGTCAACCTCTCTTGATTCAGTTTATCTTTAGCAGCTTCTGAAGAGGATGTTTTGACTAAGGGTATGCAACAGCTCTGCTGGATTTTGAACTCCTTGTAATGGAACAACCCCCACCAATGATCCCTCCAATAGTGGGAAAGGGCCACTTGAATCAAGCATCCACCATACACATACCAGGCACTTGATTTAATTCCCACAACCCTTTGAGATAATAGCATAAGTGTCTTTAGGCATAAGAAATTAAAGTGGCCGACGGGTCAAAACTGAAGTTAAGTAATGGTCCCAAGGCATTTTCATTCACAATCCAGTATTCTTCCTGCTACAGCACACTAACTTGACTCATTCACTTCCACACACTCAATCACTCTTTTATAAACTCATTCAATAAACATCATTTGAGTGCCCATTATACGCTACATATGGTGTGAAGCACTAAGATGCAGCAGTGAGCAAGACAGCCCAAGTTCTCACTGAGGATACAAAGTACTTGGGAGAGAAATATGGTGAACAAAGAAATAGAATTGTGTTGTGCAGAAACAGTGCAATCAAATGTGTGTAAACATACAGCAAGGACACACATTAGTCTCGGGGAAATGAGTGGACTCAAAGAACAATTCTCTGAATAAATGACGCCTGAAAGATACCAAGCAAAGATGAGCAGTGTGGGCAAACAACGAAAGAGGAAAATGCTCATACAGAGTCCCCCAGGCCTAAAGGGGTTTGTACTGTTCAAGAAACTAGAAGAATTTTAATTTGGTGGGAGTGTCTCCTGATTGCTCCAAATCACGACTTTTCTGATAAATGTTAGCCAATAGTCTCCTCATCTAATGAGAAAAATTAAGATAGGGATTCAGCCCAGAAGTCACTTCCCTCAAGAAGAGTGTCCTTTTGTCGAGAGAGGCCTCTGTATAAATAGCACCCAAGACCAGGGAAAAGAGTGACTTCAGGCTCAATAAGCAGATGACAATTCTCATTAAGTCATTAGGAAGGAAATGAGTATAAAGGTAACTTCCTGACCCCCAACAGCCATCCCATTTATCAGTGGTGCCCAACCTTGCTGGCACCAGGGACCTGTGTCATGGAAGATGGCTTCTCCATGGATGGGATGGGGTGGCCTGGTTGCCTACAGGGCACAGACAAGTACTGATCTAAGCCCAGGGGTTGGGGACCCCTGGAATCTATCACCAGGATTTTTAGCCACTACATAGTTTTTCTTCTTAACTCCAGAATGGATGGCATTTAAAGGTCATTCTTTTATGTGCTGAGTATCAGGCATCTTAATGGATATGCCCTCCTACCCTAAAACCTGAAGTTAACTATTTTCGGTGAATCCTTTTCTAGTCCTCTAATATGAAGTTATCTTCATCCTGTCCTTCCTGGATCCCAGGAAAAGATAATGTATCTGCCTTCACTTCTATTAATCCAAAACTCCATTCTAGAGGGGAACTGGTAGGAAGAAAATTAACATTTATTGGGCACCTACTACATGACTGCTGCCAAGTTGCTACAGTCGTGTCCGACTCTGTGCGACCCCACAGATGGCAGCCCACCATGCTCTCCCGTCCCTGGGATTCTCCAGGCAAGAATACTGGAGTGGGTTGCCATTTCCTTCTCCAGTGCATGAAAATGAAAAGGGAAAGTGAAGTCACTCAGGTCGTATCCGATTCCTAGCGACCCCATGGATTGCAGCCTACCAGGGTCCTCAGTCCATGGGATTTTCTAGGCAAGAGTACTGGAGTGGGTTGCCATTGCCTTTTCCTACTATGTGACAACCACCATTTAATTTCACCTCATATGGCAGGTGCAATAATCCCATTTTCAGATGAGAAAAATAAGGGCTTGAAAAGTTCATGATTTGTTTATAATTACACAATAAAAGCAAGAGCAAACACTTGAACCCATTTTGTTCTGAAGCTCATGTGTGGCTTTAGGACTCAGGATGTTTAAAGGCAATGCCTATAAGTAACTGCCCAGCCTTGAAATTTAGCTGCATGTGGAACTCACTCTCCTTCCTAGAAATCTATCTTTAGGTAAATTATTAGCACCAGATCTGAAACCCAGGTATGTAAAGGAGGTCCAGTGATATTTTAGTGAACGATCCAGATAGAATGGACATATATAATGAAAATCTGGTTGGAGAATTTGACTTTCAAGGCAATGAGAAATCTTAGGAGAAAGCATTTTATTTTCAACTGTACAATATTCCAATAGATAACTCCTTTCATAATTACTTTTAAAAGAGAGAACCACATGAGCATCACATGACAAAATTCCCTCGGGAGAGATTAATAAATCTCCTTTGTCACTGTCATGGTGAATTAAAAGACAGCAGGTCTCAGACTTGATCAAGCTTGGCTTCTAATTCTGCCTATGCTATTTCCCAGATGAGTCATATGAACACGTTGCTGAACTTCCTGAGCTTCTGTTTGCTCTTTCATACATTGGTGATAAAAATAGCAAAATGAGGAGTTACTTTTTAAAAAAGTAGCACATAGTAGGCTAGTAGATATTCAACAAATGCTCATCTCATCTTTCCCCTTCCAATAAACTCATCATGTATTTAATAGTCTATGTTGACTTGTGGTTTTATTGTGATAATATCCATAATTATAATAACACCTAGCACTCAGATACCATGGTAGCATTTGTAAAGTGTTTTCAAGCTTGCTATCTTATTCAGTCATGACCTAGATATTGATACCATTCCTTTACCCAAATTTTACAAATGAGGGAATCAAGTCTGGAGTGGCAACATTTCTTGAGGAGGGTCAAGAACAAGAGCTCTGGGATGCCACTGCTCATGGGAATGCTAGGCCTTGCTCTATGATCTTAGACAAATTATGTAATCACTCTGTGACTCAGTTTACTCCTCTTTAAAACTGAGAATAATAATGGTACTTATTTCACAATGTTGGGAGAATAAGTTAATATAGTTATGTGCATGCTTAGAACAATAAGTATTCAATTAATGTTATATATTATTTTTTGTTGCAAAAGAAGAGTTACCACTTGAGTGAGAGGATGAAATAAGGCAATAAATAAATTCATACATATAAAGTATTTGCACTCATTTCTGACATACAGTAAGGATTCAGCAAGTATTATGTGCTATTATTGTCCCATGTGACTCAGACATTAAGTAGAAAAAGTGGTTTTTGACTCAGCATCCTCGGAAGTTAAAGCTACTATGGGTCAGGAGGGAAAAGATTGAGGAAGCGACAGTGGGAGCCCTGTTATGGGCCAAGCAAAGTGTAAACATCTTTTTAGCCTTGCTTACCCACTCCAGTGTTCTTGCCTGGAGAATCCCAGGGATGGAGGAGCCTGGTGGGCTGCCATCTGTGGGGTCACACAGAGTCAGACACGACTGAAGCGACTTAGCAGCAGCAGCACTCTATTCTCCCAACAATCTTATAAGACATAGAGCCATAACAGAGATTTTGGAAGTTCTGATACATTTTCCCTACAGTTTCTAATCCCCAAACAGGAAAAAGATAGGTTGTTTTATTAACTTCCTGTAATAAAGATGTGTCCAGGGAGGCTGATGAATTACTGCCTCACCTGCCTCTCTTACTCAATGTTCCGCGTAACAGTCTGGTTCCCACCGTCTGCCAGGTCTCCATCCCCACTCGCTGCAACCAAGACAGAAAAAGCACAAGCTTCTTTTCTATGTAAATCAGGCTTTGATTCCCTGACTCCAGTGCATCTGGGAGACAAACCTGCTCTTTCTAGGAGCCCTCACTCAGGGTGAACTCCAATCAGAAGTTGGAAACTGGGCCAGGTGGGAGCCTTGGAGTAAAAGGTGTTTTTGTCAGAGGGAATCCACTGAAGCCAGGATTTTGTTGCTTTTGACAGGGAGCCTAATTAGCCTTTAACTCTTTAACCACAACGTCGTCTTGAAGTACGGACAGGAAATTAACCACCAGCGCTCAGAGCCACATGGAAGAAATTAAAGTAATGTCCGCCTTCACTAATCCTCTTTCAAGGCAAAATAGTAAATATGCATTATATCGTGTTTCCCTGGAGCTAAGCATGGGTTTCAGTGAAAATACTCTGTAATGTGTTTTTCAAAATGCTACCCTGGAATTGCAAACAGGGTCTTTTGCCCTCAACCCCAGCAGAATGAACTGCATAATGACAAGGACCAGGATCAATAAATAGGGCCTGATTTGTTATCCAGGATTTATAATTCATCGTTGATTGTAAAATGGAAGCTTGATTAGGTGTGAAGATCACTTTCCTAGTTTGGCTCTTTTCCAGTCTTTGGTGCTGGCTTAGACAAAGGTCAGGGTTGTATAAGGCTCAGAAGTGGCATTGTCCTGGCTGTATCACAGACCTATTGCACATTCAGTGTTTGTATCACGGCAACCTTCATTTAGTTCATCATATGTGTTTGTAATATATGTTCATCATAGTTTATTCACATACATCCATGATACATGTTTATTCTTTTATATATAGTTTATTCATATCAGTAAATATATATTTGTCTAGATAAACATGTATGTTTATATGAACATATGTTTATATTTGGTGTGTGTATGTGTATATGTGTATATATATTCCTGGATGTGGGAAAGAGTTGTAGAAATTAGTTTATTTATAGCCTCATGAAGTCACTGGTGAAGTCATTGTTTGCTAGAGCAAAAAAGGGAACTCAGATATAGATTATCTAAGTTGAGGGATTTTTCAAATGCCGTCCCCAAACGCCTGGAGTTCTGTAAAGGAGCTGAAAGATACACATTTAGATGCATTTGTACCTAAATTTGAAGCCTAGTCGTGGCACTCACTAACTTCATAACCCTGAGCAAGCTTCTGCCTCTGTATAATGGGCATAACAATTTTGTTATAGGGATGTCATGAGTCTTATATGAGTTGATCCATGTAAAGTATGTACCACAGAGTTGGAGTATGGTAAGTGATCAATGAATACTAGTTCTAACTACCTACAGCTCTGTTTCTTTATGACCATGATTAAATATCAGTATCCCTGGAAGATTATGCTTGAAATAAACTACTCATTTGCTAAGAGATTTTTAAAAAACTTATTAATCCTGTTTAATATACTGTAGTATATATGTTGTAAGGGAGATTAAGTTCAGAAAGTGGAGGTGACATTGTCAAGGTCATAGAAAGACTGTGGTCTATTGTTAAGAGGAAGGTTCCAGGAAAGATTTGGGCTTGTTGGTTTAACCAAAGCTCACTGGGACTGGTGAAGAGGTTATTGAATAAAGGAGACTCGAATTTAGTCTATATATTGACACTAGCCTCCCCAGTCTCCACTCACGTATGAAAGCTCACACACACACACACAAACTCCCCACAAACTCACATGCATACACACGCACAAACATGTACACATATACTCACTGATTCACATGCAGACACACACGTGATCTGGGTGCAGAGCCTTGTGTTAGTCAGTTAGTTGTGTCTGACTCTTTGCAACCCCAAGGACTATATAGCTGCCAGGCCCCTCTGTCCATGGAATTTTCCAGGCAAGAATACTGGAGTGCATTGCCATTTTCTTCTCCAGGGAAATTTCCCAGATGGGTATAGAACCTGCGTGTCCTGCTTTGCAGGCAGTCTTTACCATCTGAGGCATCAGGGAAGCCCTTGGTAAGCTGTTTATTTTTCACTTCTGCCTTGTATTCTGTAAACTTTCAGGCATATCACTCATCAGATTGATCTTGTTATGCGTGGTGGGACAACTCTGCCAAACCAATCAGTGTGCCTAGGATGCCCACCTCCCCGATTCTCCCCACTACAATAAGCTATTTACAAGTATTATTTCCTTTAATTCTGGGCAGGTAGAGAGTAGCCACATATGCTTTTTCTATAGGCATGGAAACTCAAACCCATAAAAGTTAAGCAAACTGCCCAAGTCCATGGGGTCTCAAAGAGTCGGACATGACTGAGCATCTAAGCACAACACAGCACATGCTAAGATTTAAAAACAGGTTTAAGTCACTCCAAAGCCCCTGCTCTGTTCCAGAATTGTGTAAGTTGAGATCCCAATTCATTAATTGATCAAGGGTGCTCAGTTAAATGGGTTTCAACTAGCATCTACAACAATAAAAACAGAATGAAAGAAAAAAAAAAACACAAGGGTGCATCACAGAGTGTTATTTTGTAACACTTAAGTACATATGCGTGGGTTTGTGTGCTTGGGATAGGCACATAAAATAGATTTTGAACTGTAAGTCTCAATTAGAAAATGTTGAAAGTTAGCACCTTATTAATCTATATTGCCAGGGACAGTCCATTCATTCGGTGCCAAGCTTCCCAGGAACCTTCCAGGCAGAATAAAATGCTTCTGCATGTGTGTTCCTGCTCCTGTCTTATAACCCTAACCAATGTGCACTTCAGTCTTCCCCCAAAGCATGGCCACGTGTATATGGAGGCTTTCCTACTGTGTTTTCACTCTCCACCTCTCCATGCCTCCTGGAGCACCTGGGGAGATGGACACCTGAAGAGTGTTTATTGCTTTCAGTTTGACACAATTGAAAAGCGGAGCCATGTGTCAATAAAAGCTAAATGCTCCAGGTTCTCCATCTCCTAGATTTCTCTCTTTTATGACCTAGCTTGAGATCATTTCACTCTTCTTTAGTACCTACAGCAATAATAGGCTGAGGAAGAAAATAAAGACAAAAGAGAAAGAAAGAGAGGAAGGTTTAGAATTAATAATTTGGGTAAGATGCCAAAAAGCAAAGAAACAAAATTATTTACTAAGTACATGTTTTGATATAAAGGAGATACAAATGACTTTCATCCAAACGATCACAGGCCCACCAACAGTCTAAAGTTAATAATTAATAACTGAACATAATTGGTTATATTCAGAGGTTATATCCAAGGGATACACTTGAAATAATGTTAACAAGGAGAAAAAAAAAAAAATGAGAACTTCCCACTCCCATTTCCTGTGCTATCCTTTGGCCAAACACAGAAAGCCAGCCCAAACTCTGCCTCCTGAGGCTAGAGAGAGTTGGACTGCAATTTTTTGGTTGTTTATTGTTGTTTTATTACTCTCCATTTTCACACGCTTCAGCAGAAGGGAAACGGAAATGCTGAGTACCCTGTGCTCATTCTCATGAGAAGAAGCCACAACAAACGCTGAGAGAGCAGAAGTCCCTGGGGCCATATTTTCCCTCGCTCCATGTAGGAGGAACATGCTTGATGACATCTTCTCAGATGAACAAGGAGTTCTTAATTTGGAATCAGCATTGACCAACCAGGCTTTGGAAAATAAAGCATTTTATCACTTGGTTGTGGACATAATCCATAGGGCTGACATGGATTCATTGTACAGACTTCTCGGAGAGCGTCACCTTATACAGTCTATTATTATTAATCACTGTACTGTCTATCTATTGTTATTATTTACACGGCTCTGATTCTGTGAAAGGGTGTGAAAATGGAGAATAATAAAACAACAATAAGGTTAGCCTTGTCAGAACTTAGAGGGTAACCCCTCAGGGCAGATGGATGGGGCTGGGGTAGACCTGTGACTCTGGAATATTTCACACTTTGTGATATACGACACTGCAAATTTACAGAATTTAATCAAATAAAATTTTTGATTATACAGGAAGTATTTTCATTCAAATCTCAAATCCTTCATTATTTTAATCTATGGAATTGGCTTCTTTTTATAAGAAAAATGTACCGGTCTGAATTAAATTTGTGATGACCTTGGGAATATAATGATGTCAGAGCACATCCTTCCTTCCATCTCCCCATGCAATGAGTTACTACCTCCCAACCCAGCTGACTCTTCCACTTCTATCCTGATCACTATACACTATCCTGATCACCAGCCTCTATACTCTTTCAGATGCTTTTCTCAGTTTCTCCAGACAAAGGATCGTGAGGAAGAAATGGAAAATAGTGTTCATGGCCACTGAAAGTGGAATGGTTAACAATTAAATAAAGTGCTAACTAATTTTATGCAGTATTTGAGGTTATTAAAAATATTAGAACCAGGAAAGTGGCCCATGATAAATTCAGACAGAAAAGTAAGATTCAGAATGGTTTTTTAGTATGGTCCTATTATTATAAAAATAAATAGCCACCCATATACTTTATGTGTGTGTATATATGTGCTATTGTGGAAGCTATGTATCTTTGTATGTATGCTTGTGTGTATGTAAGATTAAAGGGGGTATAAAGTTAGACTCCCTAATTTCAACTAAACATACATATGTTTAGGAAAAAGTTTAGAAGTAATTTGTATACATAATAATATCTGTGTTAAAGTGGCAGAGTCTGAACGTTATTCTCTTTTTGTTTCAAATACAATCCTACTTCTTTTATGATATACAAATGAATTATAGATAAAATATTGATATATAGATGAGAGAGATTAAAGTAAGGATTAACTGTACAACTATAGACATACTCTTAATGTGTCTAGGACTCAAATTTACCTTTTTTCCACATGAGGTTGTAGGCTAAAAGATCTCCATATTTTCATTCTCCTGGGATGATTCCTGATTCTGTGGGTAATAGGAGTGTATTATAACTAATTCTCTGATTCTAGACTAATTCTACTTTTACTAAAAGATATTCCCTGTGTATCACGGGAGAAAACTGTCATGGACATTCTTTTTTTTTTTGTCATGGACATTCTTACTCACTGAATATGAATGCTGCATGGAATAGTTAAGGTATTTCAGAGAAACACTTAAGTTATAGTTAGCGTGCACACCAGTAGTCTTTTTAAGAACTTGTGAACTGATTAGGTTATACATGCCGTATCTACAGAGAGACCCTAATTATAATTGTATTGCCTTTGTCAAGGACTGTGGTAACAGCTCTAATAGACAGATTAGCATCAACATGTTAATAACTCTTGGGAGTTGATGGTAAAGCAATTAAGCCTTTGGAGTAATCTTAGGAAGGATGGATCTCACTATGTATTTCTCCTGTTTGAACGCTCTGAGACATATACAGCAAATTTTATCATGAAATGCAAGGTCCTGTTCACACTTATGACTTCAGGCCCTAGTATTCAATGACATGAAAGTTATAATGAAATTTCTTAGTTCCTCAAACTTGTCAAACCTCTATGCTTCTGCAGGCATTACTGACTCAGCCCAGAGTGCTTCCACATTCATTTTGCAGCTGATAAACTTCCACCCTTTAATAGAAACACTATAAAGCTAACAAATTTCTATGTATCCTTGCATGCTTGATGAAACGTAGCCTTGTCTTCAAAACACTTTCTGAGCTCTTCCTTCTCTCCATCCCCTCCAAGTCCCTGCATTTTGTTAGTGAACCATCATCATTGCCCATTTCCTTCCCTCTATTGGGAGCTTCGTAAGGAAAGAGACCACCTTTCCTTGTTTTCTCAATTCTATGTCAGTTCCTAACAGATACCAGGTACTCAAGAACACACTTCCAAAAATATGCATTTTCATATATAAGTAATGAGATTAAATGTCCTATATATTTACATGATATGCATTTAATTTACATATACATATAAACTCATAGAAAAAAGACAAGCAAAATAAAGCAACCAAAAAAATCTGCAAGCACACATATCTCTGAAATATTTAAATACACTATTTATTAGCTTAGTTCAATGCACAGTCCAAAGTTCACACTAGCTGACTTTTGCCCAACAGGAACAGAGGAGTTGAAATAAATGCCATTTTTGGAATAATGTTCTGCTTATTTGACTTTTGCAAGAATCCTCAAAACTGGCTGGATAATCATGGCATCTTAGAAATGTGTAATGATTTTTCTTACTCCCAACCTTCATCAACACACTGTGAAACAATTCTTAGGCATCATGATTTCCTCACAGTTTAATGGGCTTTGGAGGAGAAGGCTTTCACTGTTAAGCCCTATTTTAACCTTCCCATCCAAGATGTAGACAAGGTGTACTGGTGTCCACGACCTCTGCCATGTCCTGTGATGGAAGTCACCCCTCCCCATCAAGACCACATTGTTAGAGCTTTTCTCCCTGCTGCAGACCAAGACCAAGTCATTCCCTCACCAGAAAAGGGAGAGAGAAGCACTGCTGGATGTTAGATTTAGTCTCCAAATCATTAGCAAGACCAAAAAGAAACCAAACAAACAAACCTAGTGGAATTTTTGCCTTTACAGCTAACTCCTCCAAGTTATCATTCTAGGGTACTGGCGATTCAACCTGGGAGTAGAATTCTGTCTCTCAACTGGAAGCTAAAGTAAGATCTGTTTCCAGACAGCAGACCTGAAATTAATACCCTGCAGATGGGAATACTCTGTCCTCAACCAGGAGAGCAATACAGAAGCTAAAATAAAGTTGCCAACTTTCACATGCTTTGAGAGGGGGAAAAATTAATATTAAATGTGATCATTGATTTAATTTTTTAAAAATATATGCAACATTGAAAGCATGAATGTGCATATATTCTTAACTCTTTTTTGTCTGTGAACATTTTTATCTTGATGCATATATTAAACTTTATCTTATTTCAACAGGGGCAATGTTTACAGTGACATGATATTAAAAGCAGTGACAAGCAAAGGGTAAACAGGAAATGAAGACAGGAAAAAGTGAGAAAGAGTCCTAGAACCAGACACATGATTCACATACAAACTATATGCCATAGAGCTTCCCTGGTGGCTCAGATGGTAAAGAATTCATCTGCAATGCAAGAGACCCAGGTTCAATCCCTGGGTTGAAAAGATCACCTGGAGAAGGGAATGGCTACCCACTCCAGTATGCTTACCTGGAGAATTCCATGGACAGAGGAGCCTGGAGGGGTACAGTCTAGAGAGTGGGACACGACTGAGCGACTAACACTATATGCCATAGGATTTCAAATGTTTCAGGAAAACTAGTGTCTCTGGGTCTAGGTGTCCTAGCATGTAACATAAAGAGGCAAATGTGGTAAGTGTGAAAATGTTGATTCTTAGCAGATAAAAGTAAATCAATAGCCAGAAGAATCCAGCTATTCTAGATATAGATTTGCGAGAACTCTTTCTCACTTCCTAGAGGTGACTATGTACCTGAACCAGGTTTATAATAACACCTACATATTGTAAATAGAAAAAGTCTGCTATTTCTTCCCCATCAGGACACGGAGAAAAGCAAAATACCAAAAGGACATTTCTTCTTGAGTAGTTTATTATGATGGTGGATAGTATCTAGTGTTTGGGAAAAAAAATCTATACACTGCTAGAACCAGTGTTCTGTCTCATTTGGCAAATAAATAAAAGAAAAAGAAAAAAAATAAAATTAAATTAAAATTAAATTAAAAAATATCATGGGGAAAATAAGCATTCTTTTATTTACTCACTCATTACTTATGAACTCTGTGTGGTTCAAAATAATACACAAATAATTTTTTAACTGATCTCACTTTTTCTCAAATGTAAAGACTCAAGCACATTTGGAAACCTTTATTTCACAATATCTGTAGCATGTAAGGTAGAACAGACAACCCTCAAAACCTCTTCCACTTCAAACATTATTTGATGCTGGGTGATAAAACTACTGACAAAAAAACTGAGTATATAGAATGAAGGAGTATATGTTGAGGGTGGGATTGAACAGGATTTCCTTGGACAGAATCATAGTTTTCACATTATAGAAAGAAAAATGGCACAGTTCACCTTACTGCCTAGTATGTTGTACTGTTTTTAATTCAATCTACTTTGCAAATTTATAGGTTATTTTGCCTCAGAAGCTAAAATTATGTCTAATATGACAGCCAGTGAAGAAGCCTAGGTCTTGGATTCTGAAAGACCTGGATGGAGTTCTAGCCTTTTCATGTAATGACTATGTGATCTTGGCAATTTATTTAATCTCTGCACAATAACAAGTTACCTCAATTGTTATGAAAGAAGCAACAATGAAAAGTACCTACAAAAGTTTAATAGGAGGGGAATTCTCATCAAATGTTTCTTTCCTTCCTTTACAGGAGTTTTATTCTTATAAAAAAAAGCTGATGTACATTTAAGCCTTCATTGTATAAATATATTCTCTAAAACCCCTTATAAGAAGCTAGAATTAATTGTAAAATTAAGAATACATGTGAACAGAGGAACATCTTATGCTTTTTCACAGCAAAGGCACTTGATTTTAGCTTCTGAAGCTGTAGTCCTTGTTAGTTCCTTG
The DNA here is from genome assembly GCF_019320065.1 of Cervus canadensis. Classification (NCBI taxonomy): domain Eukaryota; kingdom Metazoa; phylum Chordata; class Mammalia; order Artiodactyla; family Cervidae; genus Cervus; species Cervus canadensis. The sequence continues at coordinate 17,590,579 of NC_057397.1, read as the reverse complement.
AACAGTTTCCTGAGTGAAAATACGCAACAGAGACATTTTGACCTGAGTGATATCACTTTCAACAGAACAAAGATGTTTATGTGCTGTATAGTATTTTAGCATTTGATGCTGGGAGCAAAGTTTAAGAGTTCTGAATATACATGAATATCCTAACTTCATTTACCAACATCTCCTTTGAAAAGGTGAACTTGATATGTTTTAAAATTTCATGCCCTTGGGTCTTATTAAGATGGCTTACCTGAATGGAACACATTTAAATCTACTTTATGGAGTGCAACAGTTGGGCTTGTATTCTCCTTTTTCCCTTTCTTCATTCCCTCCTCTATTTCCTCCTCCTCTCCTTCCTATTCCTCCTTCACAGAAAAAAAAAAAAAAAATTTGCTGATGGAAAGCACTTTAAGGAAATACTTGCTTAAAAAGAGATGACTTTTAGGAAGAAAAATGAGTCCAGAAAAAATTAAAATTTTAAGGAAAAAACCCTCATTAGAAATCAAAGACTTCTAAATAAGGCATCTTTTTTATTAACAGTGATGGAACTAGTGAAATTATAAAAATTTAGTAGTCAGGACTGTCTTACTATGATGAAACTTGCATATTGCTGATGTCACAGAAAGCTATATAACTCTTTAGGTAAATAGCAGGGAAATGAATATGAAGAGCTAATAAGCCATTCATAATCTTTGACCTAATAATTATAAATCTAAGGATTGCTTTTTTTTTGTTTTTGAGAATGCCAACTATGTACCTAAACTTATGTTAGGTGCTACAAAGATGAATCAGGCAACACCTCTGTTTCAAAACATTCATATCAAAATGACTTTAAAGGCTGTTACATGAGACAAAGAAGGATACTACATAATGATCAAGGGATCATCCAAGAAGATGACATAGTAATTGTAAATATAAATGCACCAAACATAGGAGCACCTCAATATATAAGGCAAATGATAACAGCTATAAAAGGAGAAATCAACAGTAACAATAATAGTGAGGGACTTTAACACCCTGCTTACATCAATAGATAGATTGAGACAGAAAAAAATCACTAAGGAAACACAGGACTTAAGTGACACAGACAGACTTAACTGTCCCAAGGATGCAAGGATTCTTCAGTATACATAAATCAATGTGATACATCATATTAACAATCTGAAGAGTAAAAATCACATGATCATCTCAATAAATGGAGAAAAAGCTTTCAACAAAATTTGACACCCATTTAATATAAAAACTTTCCAGAAAGTTGGCATGGGGGAACATATCTCAACATAATAAAGCTCATATATGACAAACCATAACAGATATCATTCTCAATGGTGAAAAACTGAAATCATTTCCTCTAAGATTAGGAGCAAGACAAGATGTCCACTCTCACCACTTATAGTTAATATAGTTTTGGAAGTCCTAGTCACAGCAATTAGAGATGAAAAATAAAATAAATCTAAATTGGAAAAGTAAAACTGTCACTGTTCACAGATGACATGATACTTAGAAAATCCTAAAGATTCTACCAGGAAACTATTAGAGCTCATCAATGAATTTGGTTAAATTACAGAGTACAGAATTAATTCACAGAAGTCTCTTGCATATCTATAAACTAACAAGGTATCAGAAAGACATTAAGGAAAGAATCTCATTTCTTTTTTTGCATATATTTTTGTCCTGTCTAAAAACTACAGTAAGTTCTTCATGAATTTAGTTTTCTAAAAATCACCTTCAAAATCCAGTTTTGAAATATAAGCCAAAGACAGCTTAGGAGCTTTTAGAGGGATAGATAGAAATAAAAAACCCTGGGAAAATAATCTCTCTAGGTTTCTGATGGAGAAAATGGGAGTTTTTACATCTGCCCTAGTTTAAATGTATTTTTTTTTAATTTATTCATTTTGGCAGCACTGGGTCTTTGAAGCTATGTGCAGGTTATTCTCTAGTTGGGGTGCATGGGCTTCTCAATGCAGTGGCTTCTCTTATTGCAGAGCATAGTCTCCAGGGTGCATAGGCTTCAGTAGGGTACATGGGCTTAGTTGCTCCATGGCATATGGAATCTTCCCAGATGAGGGATTGAACCCTCTGCATTAGCAAGCAGATTCTTAACCACTGTACCCTCAGGGAAGTCCCTTAAATGTGTTTTTTGGATAGCAATAAAAAAAAAAAAAAAAGACTAGTGTTTTCAAGTCACTGGGACACTAGGAAATCTAAAATTTTGCAAACATACTATATATAATCAGAGACAATATGCTGTCCCACTGTCCCTTAGCTCTGTGTGTGTGTTAGTCGCTCAGTTGTGTCTGACAGTTTGCAACCCCATGAACTGTAGCCCTCCAGCCTCCTCTGTCCATGGAATTCTCCAGGCAAGAATACTGAAGTGGGTTGTCAGTCCCTTTTCCAGGGTATCTTCCCAGCCCAGGGATTGAACATGGGTGTCCCACACTGCAGACAGATTCTTTACCATCTGAACCACCTGGGAAGCCCCATCCCTTTGCTAAAGAGTCACAAATATGACAAGTAGGAGGACGCGGAATGAATATGATTTCGATGGAGACACTGAAAAAGAATTAGCTGTATGCTTAATGAGGTATGTAATAACATGATAGAGAATTCTCGCAACATAAAATCTATAGATCCTCATAGGGGAAATATCAAAGAAAGGGGAAAAAACCCTGTAAATTGCTACTTCCATGTATTATAGCTTTATTGAAAATTATAAACTCATTTTTCTTTCCTACCATACAATGATTGCTTTAGGGAAAGAACTACACCTTTAAGTATCAGTTAATCTGCATCATTTAATGAAGTTTTTGCCACATAAGATTCTTCCATTAAATGTTTCTTAAAGAAAAAAAAAGGAAGGAAGGAGGGATGGAGGGAAGGAGGGAGAAAATAAGAGGAGAAACATGAATGAAAAGAAAGGAGAGTGGGGTCAACGCCAATGGAGGTTGGGGGTCCTTAGGACCTGACAGGGCCTCAGCTTTGGGACCCTGTGGTGTCCAGTTCATGTCGAGCGGAGCTGGTCTCCTCAGGACCTGCTTGGAGGTAGTGCTGCTGAAGGAGAAACCATCCAGAGGCCCCAAGACTACTGACAGTGATGGCTACTGGTAGACTCTTCCCACAGGGCTTCTTCATACCACGTGAACTCCTACAAGGACAATGAGCATCACTACTTCCCTTGAACTTGAACTGGAAAGAGAAGGTAAAGGAAAGGAAGCAGAGGAGCAAAAGATCAAAACTGGAGTCTTGTCACTGCCGTTATTAATGCTTAATTTAAGATCAGTACTTAATTTAAGATTGAGGCATAAAGTGATTACATGACTTGATCATCACCTTAAAGAGGTCAAGCCCTGAGCCTTTGGAGTGGGAGCACTGACTCCAAGACCCTAGACTACCAATGAACTAACCCCAGGGAGTATCAAATAGTAAGAACTCACACAAAGGAAACCACTTGAATACAAGACCTGCCTAACCACCAGTAGCACCATGTGCCTCATTCTAAACAACAAACAAAACAAAAATACAAACCCAATCATCAGCAGACAGGATTACCACCTCACTCAGCCTTGCCATCAGAGGAAAAACAGACAAAAGACTCAGCACAAATCTCACCCTATGCAAAGCTCACATAAACCAATGGACAAACCTTAGGAGGGCAGAAACCAAAAGAAACAAAGAATTCAGCCTTGAAGCCTGGGGAAAGGAGACATCAAACACAATAAGTTAAAAAAAAAAATAATGAAAAGACAGAGAAGTACTACACAAATGAAGGAACAAATTAGAAACACAGAAGTCCAAGTAAATGAAGAGGAAACGGGCAAACAACTTGAAAAAAATTCAGAATAATGATAGTAAAGATGATCAAAAACCTTGAAAACAAAATGGAAAAAATGCAAGAATCAATTAACAAAGACCTAGAAGAATTAAAGAGCAAACATACAGAGACAAACAATATAATAACTGAAATTAAAAATACTATAGAAGGAATCAAAAGCAGAATAGCTGAAGCAGAAGAACAAATTAGTGAACTGGAAGATAAATGATGGAAATAACTTCTGAAGAGCAGAAAAAAGTAAAAAGAATGAAAAGAACTGAGGAAAGACTCAAGGCCTCTGGGACAATATCAAACACACCAACATTTGAATTACTGGGGTTCCCAGAAGAAGAAGAAAAAAAGAAAGGGGATGAGAAAATTTTTGAAGAGATTATAGTTGACAATTTCCTCAACATGGAAAAGGAAATAGTCAATCAGGTCCAAGAGATGCAGAGAGTCCCATACAGGATAAAGTGAAACTGAAAGTTGCTCAATCCTGTCCGACTCTTTGAGACCCCATGGACTATACAGTCCATCGAATTTTCCAGGCCAGAATACTGGAGTGAGTAGCCTTTCCCTTCTCCAGGGGATCTTCTTGACTGAGGAACTGAATGAGGGTCTCCCGCATGGCAGGTGGAGTATTTACCAGCTGAGCCACAAGGGAAACCCAAGGAGAAACATGCCAAGACACATACTAATCAAACTAACAAGAACTAAACACAAAGAAAGAATACTAAAAGCAGCGAGGGAGAAGCAACAAGTAACACACAAGGGAAACCCCATATGTTTAACAGCTGACCTTTCAGCAAAACTCTGCAGGACAGAAGGGAATGGCAGGATATATTTAAAGTACTGAAAGAGAAATATCTACAACCAAGATTACGGTACCCGGCAAGGATCTCATTAAAAATTGATGGAGAAATCAAAAGCTTTTCAGACAAGCAAAAGTTAAGAGAATTCAGTACCACCAAACCAGCTTTACAACAAATGTTAAAGGAACTTTGTCAAGAAATACAAGACAGGAAGAAGATCTACAAAATCAACCCCAGACAATTAAAACAATGGCAATAGGAACATATATATCAATAATTACTTTAAATGTAAATGGATTAAATGCTCCAACCAAAAGACACAGACTGGCTAAATGGATACAAAAACAAGACCCATGTATATACTGTCTACAAGAAGCCCATTTCAGACCTAAAGACACATATAGACTGAAACTGAGGATGAAAAAATATATTCCATGCAAATGTGAAGGAAAAGAAAGCTGGAGTAACAATCCTCATATCTCACCAAAAAGACCTTAAAATAAACAAGATTACAAGAGATAAGGACAGACACTACATAATGATTAAGGGATCAATCCACGAGGAAGACATAACAATTGTAAATATCTATGCACCCAACAGAGAAGCACCTCAATACATAAGACAAACACTAACAGATATAAAAGGAGAAACTGACAGTAACATAATAATTGTAGGAGACTTTAACACTCTACTCACACCAATGGACAGATCATTGAAACAGAAAATTAATAAGGAAACACAAGTCTTAAATGATACATTAGATGAGATGGATCTCATTGATATCTTCAGGACTCCAATCCAAATGCAGAAGAATACGCCTTCTTCTCAAATTCACATGGAACATTCTCCAGGATAGACCACACCTTGGGTCACAAATCAAACCTCAGTAAATTTAAGATAATTGAAGTTGTATCAAGCATCTTCACTGACCACAACGCTGTGAGACTAGATATCAGTTACAAGAAAAAAAAGTGTAAAAAACACAAACACACGGAGATTAAAAAATATGTTTCTAAATAACCAAAATATTACTGAAGAAATCAAAACGGAAATCAAAAAATTTCTAGAAGCAAATGACAATGAAAACACAACAACTCAAAACCTATGGGATGCAGCAAAAGCAGCTCTAACAGGGATGTTTACAGCAATACAATCCTACCTCAAAAAAAAAAAAAAAAAAAAAAAAAAAAAAAAAATATCAATAGAATACCGCAACTTTACATCTAAAATTAATTAGAAAAAGAAACAAAAAACCACTACCAAATTAGTAGAAGGAACAAAATCATAGAGATCTGAGCAGAAGTAAGTGAAAAAGAAATGAAAAAACAATAGTAAAGATTAATAAAACTAAAAGCTGGTTCTTTTAGAAGAGAAACAAAATTGACAAAGCTTTAGCCAGACTCATCAAGAAAAAAAAAAGGATCAATTCAACAAACTTAGAAATGAAAAAGGAGAGGTTACAAAAGACAATGCAGAAATACAGAGGATTATAAGAGACTATTATGAACAACTGTATGGTAATAAAATGGAAAACATGGAAGAAATGGACAGCTTATTAGAAAAGTTCAATCTTCCAAGACTGAACCAGGCAGAAATAGAAATTATTAACAACCCAATTCCAAGCACCAAAATTGAAGCTGTGATCAAAAATCTCCCCCAAAACCAAAAACCAGGAACAGATGGCTTCACAGGAGAATTCTATCAAATATTTAGAGAAGAGCTAATGCCTATCCTTCTAAAACTCTTTCAAAAAATTGCAGAGGAAGGAACACTTCCAAACTAATTCTACGAGGTCACCATCACTCTGATACCATAACTAGATAAAGATAACACAAAATAAGAAATCTATAGGCCAGTATCACTGATGAACATTGACGCAAAAATCCT